>NC_142651.1:110298472-110450833 GCF_055504915.1 Nelumbo nucifera
TTCACCGACTTTCTTAGTCTTTTCATCCTGTTTCACCCTATTCTTCTTTACAAGTTTTTCTTGCTTTTCATTCCTACAGAGGACTCTTTTCCCCACGCAACACCATGAACTAGATCTATTCAACCTTGCTTTAGACATTCTTTTGGAATATGGTGACAACCCCTTTTCTATTCCTGTAAAAAACCACCTTCAACAGAACTTGACCCTAAACAAGCCATCTGTTCCCTTTTTCATTCCAATGTCACCTTTGCCTTTATTTTGGATTGATGACTGATGGTGGTGTCTCAGCCATCACATCAGAGAGGAAAGGTATTGGAGCCATTTTGTTTGATATAGAGATCAGATAAAGGGAGTTAGAAGGGGCTGGGGGGTTGAGATGCTTGTACACTTCTTGGTGAGGAGTTTCTGCTCTAAGAGGATAGCAATACTGCTATTCTTATTGATCAAAAAAAAAAATACTGCTATTCTCTTTTCTACACTGTTCAATGGTCGTCAGCATCAAACTTAAAATATTTCCCCTTTTGTTATGCTAAATGGATTCCCATCAAAATAACATTGCATCAAGAAACAGGAAACAAGAAAGGTTTAAAATATAACCAATCTGAAATATTACGAGTTAAGTTCTTGCACAAATTCTGCAGTCTTTCCAATTTTAAATCAGAGAACTTCAATAAAAAGAAGAAAAGCAGTCAAATACCTCATCAGCTTGGGGGAGGATAGCAACAGAGACAGCACTGGTGTGAACGCGTCCAGACTTCTCTGTTACAGGAACTCTCTGCCAGCAGAAAATTAATCATAGCTATCTTTAATTAATGCTGACAAAGAATATTAAAGACAGGTAGATTTAGAAGCACCTGTACTCTATGAATGCCACTCTCAAATTTAAGTTTCCCATAAGCACCATCTCCTGTAATCGCTCCACTAGCTTCCTGAGAAATGGAAATGGGTCACAAATCACAAAGTAGAAAATATTTAACCATTTCTCAAGCTCTCAAGCTCCCAGATAATAGACCACCCAAAGTTTTAAATGAACAAAGATAAGGAGAAATGATAAGAAATAGAAAAGCTATGAAGAATACAGAAGGGAAAAATTTTCTGCTGTCATAGAGTACAGGTGGATCTAAATCTACCTGTACAAATACGGAAGGAGCTTCCACTTTAGAAGCACTCCAATCAGATTTATAAGCTATAGGATGGATGCAAATAGCAAGGGCAGTACAACAGTACTCAAACAGCAATGCTGAAGTTCAAAACTTTGCAGAGGAAAAAGGGAAGCAAGAAGGAAGAAACTAAAGCTCAGCTGTGCAGGTCAGCTATTCAACCAGGGAAGTTGATGGAAAGACTGTTTCAGGAAGGGATGCTCTGTTTACTACAAGGTCAGAGATGCCAAAACTTTGGGCTAATATTCCTAAAGAAGAATGGCAAAATAGACTTGTGCTCTCAGTGAAAGAATACGTAAAAGATTGGAGAAGGTTGGGTTAAGAGATAAAAAGGGTTTTGAAGATTACAGGCAAGAAAGAGACCTTCCCTTTTGAAGCAAACAAGGCAGTGCTAGTTATCCCACAGAGTATGCCGGAGTTTGCCGCAACATGGTGGTGACCAATCAAGGGATGGTAATGATCCATAGGCAGGCCTATTCCAGCAATGAAAAGCATTGGAACTGACAGGCTATTTCTAAGAAATTTGGGGCTACCTTTCCACTTTTTGTCTTTTCACAAAGCTGGCTACACTTTGTTGAGGAAAAATGGAACAGTTAGATGTTTCAGACCTTTGTGCAGCCAGGATAAATAGTTGATGCTAAACCAGAGCAGGTCCCGCATATAATTGAAGTTTTTGTTGATGTAGTACATAAAGCATGGATTGCTTCATCCATTGAAGCTCAATGGTGGAGAGAAGGTGGTGCCAGTGGAGAAGATGATGACGTGGACAGTGGCCTGTTTCAAGAGGAAAGGCAGAAGGACAGAAGAACTTGCATGAGAAAGGAAGAGTAAAAGACGGAAACCGAAGAGCCTTGGACCGTGATTCCTCTTTTATAAGAAACACCCTTATACAAGTGGTTGATCCCAAGGCCCAGGTTAAATCTTATGCGCAGATGGTTGCATGTAAGACTTTACAACCATCTCAGCAGCAAGGAGAGGGTTTTCTTTTGACAAGTGGAATTTTAAACGCCTTGAACCAAACCTGTCAAGGATTGGTTCGTCCGGTTAAACCAAGAGCTCTAGTTCAGTTGGACCAGTGTCATGTGCTCCCTTTAGTGATCATATGACAACTAAAAGGGCAGAAGGATTGATAGACCATAATTTGAGTCTATCTTCTTCCAATTCAACTCAGAACAAAGGGAACACAGTTAGAATGAAGACTGCCACCTTCTTTGTGTTGGCAACCACAACAGTCCTCAAGAAATCTGGTGAAAGATTGCTCCAATTCAAGGTATTCTCGGGCAAAGTTGGAGGACTCAAAGGCTGGAGATGTAGGGTGGATAAGTTGCAGCGATTCAGAGAGTGAACATGTGGGGTCAGCAGATGGTTCTCTGTTAGGAAGTGTTGACAGTGACAAGGCAGTGGATGTTAAGACACCAACTACCTAACTACTGAAATCTTGATTGAAGAAGAGGGAAGCTGGGTAAAGTCGACCCTTGACCAACCAAACTTGGTCTTGCAAGTTAGCTGTGAAACAAAAGTGCCAAGGATAGAAACAGAGGGTGAGACTGATGACTCGGATGAAGGAAATTCCAGACCTAAAGTTCCACAACTACAGGGGAACTGTGAGGTGGTAGACAACAATCACCAACAGTCAAGCAAAGGTCAGCCAAATGAGGGCAAGCAAAAGAGATCTACAGATTATCATGAGCCAAACAATTTCATGGCACCCAGTGCTTTAAAAGTGCAAGGCACAAAGGTGAGGCACGCACCTTTTTAAGCAAGGCACAAATTTACAAAAAAAAGCTAAAAAATAAAAAAAAGTCAAAAAATTAAAAAAAAAAAAGCTAAAGGTTTTAAAAAATAAAAAATTATTAAACATAATGTTAATAAAAAATATAAACTTAAAATAAAAAAAAATTAAAAAACCTATTATCTAAAATTAAAATACATAAACATAACATGTAAAGCATATTCAAATGAAAATTTAAAATAAAAGCAAACATATAAAGCATTTCAAGCATGTAAAACCCACAATCTCTTTTTTTTGCTTAACTGCATTGCTTCAAGTAGCTAATGTGATGTAAAACATATTGCATTCTTGATTCTATAAGTCGCCTTTGTACCATGCCCCTCGAGGCAAGCCCAAACAAGTCTGTTAGGGTCTGAAATTCTTATTTCTCACATAAAAAATAAATGATTTTATAACTTTCATTGCCTTTTAAGAAGATATTTTATTGCAATGAATGAATGAACAACATTAGCCTCGAGGGGCGTGGTCGGGGTACGGGGGAGGAGCCCATAGTCCTATCATTATACTCAAAAAAAAAAAGCGCACGCCTGGGCTGAGGCGCATCAGGTGTGCGCCTTTTGAAAGGGGTGTGCCTAGGACCTGGGCGAGGCGCATACCCCAAAATGCGCCTTGCCTGTGCGCCTAGGCACGCCTTTTAAATCACTGATGGCACCTCCACTCAACTAGAAGGCAACTTCATTACAACTGATCAGGATGAGATGGCAATGAGTGACAAGTTGCTTTTCATGAACCTTCTCCAGTGTCAGGTACCGTTGTCAACTCTGCTTTTGGAATTAATCCTCTTTCTATGCCTGAAGCAGGTGTTCCGTGGTCTACCAGATGTTGATCAAAGGGCTTGAAGTTGTTGCTTGTGATGATGGTGGTTTTGGGGAATTTTAGGAAAATAGAGGAAGAGAAGAAAAATTTGGGATTTAATAAGGTCTCCATCAGTCGACTTTTACTCAAACAACAAGAAACACATGAAGTATCAAAAAATATTTAAAGATGGATATTTATATTTAATAGAACCAAAGTCAATAAAAATTTTCAATTTTTCAAAATGTGAATGTCCCAAACATTTATGCCATAAATCCCAAACATTATTTCTTTGTCCAACAAAAGATCCAGAAGTGGATGAACTAAAATACGTTGATGATGTTGGTGCTTGAGAATTCTCAAACACCAATGCAAATAAACACCCCAGCCTACGCCCCTTCCCTTTCACCTTCCCAGTGTACCGGTCCTAAATCAGACAACCATCGTGACTTGTCCAGACATCTCTCATGCAGTTCAGGTAGTTAGTTTGTTTCAGCCAATCCCACATAACTATTGTCCATCGGATTATCCGTTATGGCCGTGGCACTTTATCTCAGGGACCATTCTTTTCCTCCTCTCCTATTCAATTGAGGGCTTATGCTGATACAAATTAGGTAAGATGCCCTGACACCAATTTTTGGGCGACTCCCTCATTTCTTGAAAATGCAAGAAACAACAAACAATTTCTAAGTCATCTATAGAAGCCGAATACAGGGCTATGTCATCTGTATGTAGTGAGATTGTTTGACTTTAGTCTCTCGCTAATCTTTGCGTTCACCTCCCTACACCTATTCCTCTCTATGTTGATAACTCTAGTGCCATCAAGATTGCATCTAATCCAGTGTTCCATGAGAGAACCAAGCACATTGAGGTGAACTAACACTTTATTAGGGATCTATTTCTTGCTGGCTCCATCTCTCTTCCACATATAGCTTCCGATTTGCAGATTGTTTTTTTTTAATCTAGACATCCATATCTTGTGGGCAAACTGATGTTTGTCTCATTAGCATTAGTTTGAGGGGGAGTATGGAGACACTTGATGTACTATAGTTCTATGGCCTATGTTGTACTATAGTATTAGTCTCTTCTTTTTATCTTTCAGCCCTCTAAGGGCTCTTTTTGTAATTCTTTATTGTTCTCCTTTAGCCCTTCAAGGGCTCCTTTGTAATTATGCATAATTAATATATAATTTGACTCATTGGGGTGGAAGCAAGGTTTAAGATGTCGATGTTGATGGAAATGTCGCTTACAAAAATATAGGACATATGTCGAAAATGTCTAGGGGAAATATTGTAAAAATTAGAGATTGTGGAAATTTTATGAAATATGTGGAAAGATGCAATGATATTTTGTAAAATGATAAAAGCATTAATACATATTTCTAGACTATTATCTTATTCCCAACCATTATATAAAGCTAAGAAACTAAGATCAATAACAAATTAGTAAATGACGATTTACTGATTTATTATGCATTTTGATGTTTTTACAAGGTTATCTGATATTTTCCTTTCTTATTTTTAATTCTAATATAATTATTTCACACTAGTAAATAGAAATACATTTATTCTGATTTTTTAAATATTAAAGTTATAATACAATATGTTTTATTATAAATTTAATAAACTGATTCTCCTTTTTGTAGTATTAAGATTATGATAAATTCTGATTTCTTATAAAACTTAATGAATTTATTATGATTTTTAATACTAAACTTATAATAAATTATGATTTAGTATAAAATTTAATAAACTTATTCTGATTTTTTATATTAAATGTAGAATATTTTTTATTATAAAATTTAATAATCATTTTCTGATTTTAATAAATAATTTAAAAAATACTAACCAGTTAATATTTTATTACTTGAAAAATATTTTATGTTTTATATTGTAAAGTAATTAATTTATTCTTTTGGTTTTATATTTTGTTAATTCTTTTTTATAAATATTTTATTTGAAATATTAAATAGAAATTATTAATGGAATAATTTATATTAATATACTGTATTCTAATAATATAATATACTAATATATTATATTATTAATGTACATTAGTCGACATCGTGTCGACATTATCGACATAATAGGAAAAACGTCTTTTTTTTTTGGTTATTTGGACCAATTTGGTCGACATTTCCGAAATAATGTAATTTTTATATTACCATCCATTTTCATGCCGGTGAGCCTCAACATCGACATATGTTGGGCGACATTAGTGACATTTTGCAACATTTGAAGTGGAGGTCGATTCATTCTGTTAGGTGTCTAACATGTTAGATGTTCTCAAGAACATGAAGATTTACAAAAAAAGGGATAGGAGAAGAGGAATTATCAAAAAAAAAGGGAGAAGAGAAGAGGGAGAAAGTAGAAGGGTAAGTCTAAGAGGGAAACAAAAGCAAGTCTGTATGAGGATAGTTAGCTGGAATTGCAAGGGTTGGGTGGTGCGAGAAAGAGAGGTTATAAAGGAGGTTTTTAGGAAAGAGAAGCCTAGTGTAGTCTTGTTGCAAGAATTTAAATTGCTAGAAGTTGACAACAGATGGATGAGAAGTTTGTGGAAGAGTAGGGGAATAAGTTGGGCTTTGGCCCTTTCTTGGGGGGCCTCGGGAGGTAATAATTACCTTGCAGAGGGATCAAGTTTTGGAAACTGTAGAAGAATTGTTTTTTTTTTTTTTGAAAACTGTAAGGTAAAGTATTTCATTAATAACAAAAGGGCAGAATACAAAAGGCCCATGTACAATGAGAGACTGTACAGCAGAAATAGACCAAAAAAAAAACTCAGAAAATCCAGCCTCCGAAAAACAACCCAACAAAAATTTATGATCTTACAAAAAGGAAATCAGGCTCAAAAAAAAAAGAACAAGTTTGCCTGTTTTAAAAAGTGAATGGTTTGTCAGCCACAAAAACACCATCCCCATGATCCTGTTGAGCACCTCTTCTTTTGATTTCTGCCTTCAAAAATTCTAAAATTTCTTTCACCCCATACTGCCCAGAAAACAGCAGCGGGGAGGATACTCCAAGCTACTTTTCCAGCCTTGCTGAGGCCTCCTAGGAGCCAAGCCTCTAGGAAGCCCTTCACATCCTTTGGGAAACAAAGATTAACTCCAAAAAACTCTAGCAGTCTTGTCCAAACCCAACAAGTGAAGTCACAATGTTTTGACAAGTAGAGGATGGGTTTGGGTGAGTGTTGACCAATGTTTATGGGCCAAATGGTTATAGGGAATAAAATGAGATGTGGGAAGAATCGAGTGCCATCAAAAGGTTGTGGGAGGGGCCTTGGTGGTGTATTGGGGAAGACTTTAATGTTGTTAGGTTCATAGACACTAATAATCCTAGGCAAAAGATTACAACTAGCATGGGGAAATTCAACAATTTTATTGCCACTTTTGAGCTTAAGGATATGCTTCTCCTCCATCATAAATTTACTTGGTTTCACCTCCAACTCAACCCAATTTGCTCTAGGTTGGATAGATTTCTCTTCTTGATGGATTGGGAGGAGCATTGGGGTGATTTAGTATTGAGGGCCCTACCTAGGGTTACTTTTGACCATTGGTCGGTTACCCTTCATAAAGTTAGAGAATGGTGGGAAGAAGGTAGGCCTAGCCGCCTAGGATAAAATGGAAAGGGATATTATTTAATAGGAAACCACAATTGTTGAAAACAAAGATCAGGAGTGGAAATTAGGAGACCAGATTCAGTCCAACACAAGACAGTCCTTACATTGTGCTCACAGCCTTTTAGAGTCGTGCATCGGGAACATCTCCACATTTGTATATTTTTATTCATGGGAGATATTCCCAATGCACAACTACAAATGGTTGTGAGCACAATGTGAGGACTGAATCCGATTTTGGAATTTAGAGCATTTTGGAAGGATAGAAGAAAGGAAACAGGAGCTGGTTGACAAGAATTGAAGGTTTGGGTTTGCAAAAGTTTCAAGGTTTTTTTGAGGGAGATAGAGAGCTAAGGTGGTTGTTGAAGAAACAATTAGAGGACATTCTGCAAAAGGAAGAGACTTGTTGGAGGCAAAAATTGAGGATTAAATGGATTAAAGAGGGCGATAAGAACACAAAATATTTTCATACTACGGCCAATGGTAGGAAAAGGAAGAATTTTGTGTCCAAATTGGAGTTAGAAGGTGAGGATATCACTCAACCAAGGGAGATAGCTAGGGCTTTTGGGGAACATTTTGAAGGGGCCTTTGTTTTTGGGAGACAAATAATGGATCAAATTCTAATTGCTGTTGAATGTGTTGAAATTAGAAAAGGGGTTAGTCTGTAAACTAGATCTAGAGAAGGCTTATGACATGGTAGATTAGGGCTTTTAGATGGATATTCTCAAGCGTAGAGGTTTTGCAGAGAGATGGTGCAGATGGGTAAAGGGATGTATTTCTTCATGCCATTTCTCGATTTTGGTAAATGGAGTAGCTAGAGATTCCTTTCCTGCTAAAAGAGGTCTTAGACAAGGAGATCATTTATCCCCCTTTCTTTTTACCTTGGTAGCTGATGTCCTGAGTGAATTGATTGTAAGGGCAGATGCTAATAACATGATTAGAGGCTGGAGAGTTGGAAGGGAGGAAGTGGTGGTTACACATCTACAATTTGCAGATGATATTATTTTGTTCTGTGAAGGGAAAGAAGTAGATCTTGTGAACCTAAAAAGGATAGTGCATAATTTTGAGAGGCGTTCCAACCTTAAAGTGATTGGGGTAAGAGTTGTGTGGCAGGGGTAAATTTAGGGAGTGAAGAAGTGGATATGCTAGTGAGACTCTTGGGGTGTGAGGCGAGGGAATGGCCATTACAATACCTGGGACTACCATTGGGGGGAATCCAAATGCAAAGAGCTTCTGGTATCCAGTGATTGAGAGATTTACAAAGAAACTTGCAAACTGGAAAAGGAACTACATTTCCCTGGGAGGTAGGATAACCCTAATTAAGTCAACATTGGCTAACTTGCCCATGTATTTCCTATCTACCTTTAGGATACTAATGAAAGTGGCAAACAAGTTAGAGAAGATTACTAGGGACTTCCTTTGGGAACCAAGAGACTCTAAGAAGGATCGCCTAGTGAAGTGGGAGGTACTTTCTAGAAGTAGAGAATGGAGGAGGCCTAGGGATAGGAGATGTCAAGATGAGAAACACAACATTATTGGGGAAATGGTTATGGAGGTGGTCGTTGAAACAGGATAGACTTGGTGTTTTAAAAGAGCAAGGCGCAAAAAAGGTGCAGGGGTCTATTTGCACTTGAGGTGCAAGGCGAGGCGCGTGCCCTTTTAAGCAAGGTGCAAAAAATAAAATAAAAAAGCTAAAAAATCAAAAAATGCCAAAAAAATCAAAAAACTATTAAACATAATCTTAATAAAAATATAAACTTAAATTTTAAAATAAATGTTTTAAAAAACCTATTATCTAAAATTAAAATACATAAATATAACATGTAAAGAATATTCAAATGAGAATTTAAAAATAAAATCAAATATATAAAACATTTTCAAGCATATAAAACCCACAATCTCTTTTTTTTTCTAAATCGCATTACTTCAAGTAGCTAATGTGATGTAAAACATATTACATTCCATGCCCAGTGTTTTAAAAGCGCAAGGCACAAGGCGAGGCGTGCACCTTTTTAAGCAAGGCACAAAAATACAAAAAAAAGGCTAAAAATAAAAAATTTATTAAACATAATGTTAATAAAAATATGAACTTTAATTTTAAAACAAATGTTTTAAAAAAATATTAAAATACAAATATATAACATGTAAAACATATTCAAATGAGAATTTAAAAATAAAATCAAATATATAAAACATTTTCAAGCATATAAAACCCACAATCTCTTTTTTTTTTCTCAATTGCATTACTTCAAGTAGCTAATATGATGTAAAATGTATTACAATCCTGATTCTACGAGCCGCCTTTGTACCATGCCCCTTGAGGCAAGCCCAAACAAGTCCACATTAGGTCTTAAACTCTTAGTTCTCACACACCGGAGCTTTGAGAACCCCTATTTGGTAATGTTGTTCATTCATTCATCCTTATAAAATGTCTTTTTAAAAAGCAATTAAAACTATAAATCATTATTTTTTATGTGATAACTAAGAATTTAAGACCTAATGTGGGCTTGTTTGGGCTTGCCTCGAGGGGCATGGCATGGGGGTCTGGGGGTGGAGCGCCCCCCCCCCCACACAAAAAAGCAAAATAACGTCTAAGTTTCAAAAGGCGCATGCCTAGGCTAAGGTGCACATCTAGGCGCACTAAGCATGTGCCTTTTGAAAGGGTTGCGCCTAGGACCTAAGCGAGGTGCCTACCTTGAAATGTGTACCACCTGTGCACCTAGGCACGCCTTTTAAAACACTAGATAGACTATAGCACAGTATGATTGGCAGCATACATGGAGTGGCAAACAATGGTTAGGATGCGGGAGTTGATCCTAGGGCTTCTCAATGTTCTCCCTCGAAAGCTATTTGTAGTCTTATGAGACTACTGACAGCCCAAGCTGTGGTGTATAATCAACAAGAAATTAAGAGGATGAGAGGAGAGAATGAGAGGAGAAAGAGAAAAGAAGAGAAGATTTCAAAGGAAGGATTTCAGAAAAGAAGAAGATGCTTAATCTGCCGCCCCCTCTTTCTATTTATATTAATTCTGAAGTAAGGATAAGACTGCTTACATGGCAAAATTAAAATCCTAATAAAAGACAACAATTAAAGTCCTAATAAAAGACTAAAAGACTAAAGTCCTAATAAAAGACTAACAACTAATTGTGGACTGACACTTAAATAACTAGTAGTTGTATACGAGTACAATAGAAAGAGGTGGGGACCACATCAGTGGTTTCTACACTATTCATGGTATTTTGCCTTCAATCCTTCCTTACATTAAACTTGATGCTTGTGCAGGAAACAAAGTGTTGTTCCAAGAAGATGTTTGGGTTGGGGAGAGTCCCCTTAGGGATAGGTGCCCTACTACTTATTCACTGTCAAAAAATTAAAGTGATTTCTTCGTTTATTGATAATTCTTGGGACTTGGGATTAAGGAGACGCCCAAGGGAGATAGAGATGGCAATGGTGGATGAACTAGTTTCCCTTTTAGGGTCAACCTTTCTGGATCAGTCTTGTGAGGATAGTAGAATTTGGAAACCTTCCCCATCTGGTGTTTTCACTTGTTCCTCTTTCTCTAATGTCCTCATTCAATCAAATAACCTTGCAAGAAACTTTCCATCAGAGGAGGTATGGTGTAGCCCTGTACCCCCAAAAATTCAAGCTTTTCGTTGGAAGGCGGTTCTTCAAAAAATCAATAATCTTGATATGTTGCAATGAAAAAGGCCAAATTTCTGCCTTTCACCCCATAATTGTAGCCTTTGCTTGGCTTCTTGTGAGACGACCACACACCTATTAATATTTTGTCCTTTTGTGCAATTTATTTGGTCCTGGTTCTCCTCTCTCTTTTTTTGCAGATGGACACCTCCCCCGGATGTGATAAGCCTTTTTGACCCAAGATTTTTCAGGCAACCAAAGAGGCGTGGTAGAGTGATGTGGAGAGCCGCAAGAGCAGCTATACTCTTGTCAGTCTGGGAAGAAAGAAATAACATGATCTTTGAAGGAGTGGAGGAATCCAAGGAGGCAACTATAGAAAGAATAATAACCATTATGACTATCCATTGGTTGAAAACTCTTGATTTGTTTAAAGATTTCTCAGCTGGACATATTTAGGAATTGGGGAGTGGTGGCAGCTATAACATCTATAAAACCTATTGTGCAGGAAATGTGGTCCCCTCCAACACAGCAAAGAATAAAGTTGAACTTTGATGGGAGCTCTAGAGGTAACCCAGGGCCTTCAGGTATAGGGGGAGTATTCAAAGATGGAGATGGGAGAATTGTTGCTATGTTCTCTGGGCCAATAGGGATGGGAGAGTCATTGCGAGCATAAGTGATGGCTCTGTTTCAAGGTGTAAAATATGCCAAGCAATTGGGATTACACCAAGTGGAGATAGAAGGAGATTCTAAATTGTTAATGGACTGGCTGCAATCAGGCAAGTTGGGAGCATGGATGTATCAACAGCCCATACGGGAAATTCTCAATATAACAAGGGAGCTTGATGCGGGCTTCAAGTGGAAAATAAGATCAGCTAATGGTCTGGTTGATACCTTAGCCAAACAAGGGACAATGAGGGAAAGTTTGTTCTGGGCAGTTTTGTAATTCAAATTACCTAGGCCCAACTCCTATCTTTGGGTCCTTTAGGAGTTGGGGACAATATCAGGGCAGAGCTATTAGTTGTTGTACAAGGGGTGGAATTTGCAAACCAGCTGGGGGTACAACATCTAATAATTGAAGGGAATTCCAAAGTGGTGGTGGGCTGGTTGAAAAATCCTGAAGATGCTATATGGCGTTACAAGAATGAAATGAAGAAATTCAGCAAATACTTTGTCTGGTGTGTTAGCCAAGCAAGGGGTAAATAGGGAAGAATTGTTTTGGGCTCAGCTGTGATTCCTGTATTTCTTTCATAGTTTACTTGTAAGATTCAAGGAGGGGCTACAGCTCGCGCTTCTCCCTGGGATATTGTATGAATTCACAACTCTAAATCAGCTTTTGAATTAATAAAATTTACTGTTTTATTCATAAAAAACTCCTATCTTAGGGGTTGACAATTGTATCTTAATTTTCAGTAATGAAGTTATCGTTTCCAATAAAAAAAAAGGTTTGATTGGCCTAGTCTCTTAGAGGATGCTAAAGTGGATAGAGAGGTCCTTTGAAGTGGAAAAGATTAAGGAAGTGGTGTTCTCTGGATAGATCCAGGGTCGGATGGTTTCACCATGGCTTTCTACCAAAGATTGTTGGGATATAATAGAGAATGATTTAGTGGAGGTATTTAGGGAGTTCTGTGAGAGGGGTATTATA
The DNA here is from genome assembly GCF_055504915.1 of Nelumbo nucifera. Lineage (NCBI taxonomy): Eukaryota > Viridiplantae > Streptophyta > Magnoliopsida > Proteales > Nelumbonaceae > Nelumbo > Nelumbo nucifera. Next base: position 110,311,113 of record NC_142651.1, read on the forward strand.
AAATATAAACTTGGTATGAATGCCACTTTTATTACACTAGTTCCTAAAAGGAGAGGTGTTAATCATCTCAAAGATTTTAGAGTAATTAGCATGGTGAATTATCTTTATAGGGTAATTGTTAAGGTATTATCTTTTACGATTCTGAAGAGTTCTCCCTCTCATTGTTTCTCTGAATCAAGGAGCATTTGTGCAAGATAGACAAATTACTTATCAAATCTTGATTACTAATGAATGTGATAAGGAAATGAAAAGGTCAGGGAAAAAAGGTGTAATTTGCAAGTTGAATTTGGAGAAAACTTATTATTTGGTTGATTGGCATTTCCTAATTGAAGTTTTTGAGGCAGTGTGGGTTTGGAGAAAGGTGGTGTAAATGGATTTGGGGTTGTTTGAAAACTTGTTAATGGCACAGTGGTGGATTTTTTCTCTGCTAGGTGCAAAAATTAAACAGGGTGACCCCCCTTTCTCCCTTTCTATTCACCCTTATTGCTAATTTGTTAAGTAGACTTATCCTAAGGGCTGATTCAAGGTGCCTAGTAAGGGGTTAGAGAGTGGGAAGAGACAATGTACCAATCACCCATCTTTAGTTTGCAAATGATGCTATGTTGTTTTATGAGGGAGATGAGCTAGAGTGGACTAGGAACCTAAAGTCGTTAGTGCAACTCTTTGAAAGATTGTCAAATTTAAAAATAAACTTTGAAAATAGTTGCATAGCTAGGGATATGGAAGAAGGGGAGATTGAAGAGTGCAAACATATTAGGGTGTAATGTTGCTCAATGGCCTTTGACTTACCTAGGGTAACCTCTTGGAGCAAATCCAAAAGAAGTGAAGTTCTAGACTTTGATGGTAGAGAGGTTCTCTAAGAGACTTGCTAGTTGGAAGAAAGGGTATTTATCTTTGGGTTGCAGAATTATTTTGATTAAATCAACCCTCTCTGGTCCAACCTACATGTTTATTACATAGTTTTTAAGGTTCCGGTAGGTGTGAGAAGGAAGATAGAGAAGATGATGAGAGATTTTCTTTGGGATCTAGAGGAAGGAAAGAGGGACTATAGGATTAGTTGGGATGTGGTAAGTAGAGATAAAAATGTAGGGGGTTGGGAATAAGTAATATACAGAAGATGAACTTAGCTCTCCTAGGGAAATGGATGTGGAGAATGCCACAAGACCAAGATAAACTATGGACAATGGTGATAGTGAGTATTAATGAGCTTTCTGACAATGGATGGGCTGCTGGAGCATTGGCTAGGGCAAATCGAGCTTCTCCTCGGAAGGCTATCAATTGGGCACAACCTTTTAGTGGTAATAGTATTAAATTTAGGAACATGTTTGGTTGGGGTCTTCCCCCTTGAAGGAATAATTACCCTCACTTTTTTCACACACTTGCTTTAAAAATGAGCCAATTTCTAAACTCTTGGTTTCTTCAAATTTAAGTAATGACTTTAATTGGGACTTGGGCTTTCGGAGGGTATAAGACACTACAAACTCCAGAATGTGCTTACACTACTTGAACTGTTGGAAGAAGTCTTTCTTGATCCTTCCAAATCTGATAAGTGAATTTGGATTTGTACTCCTTTTTTTTTTTTGATCAATAACAGATTCAATCAATTCATTCAAATTTCAAAATATTTACAGCAAGGAAGACAAGAACTCTTATCTTCCGAATACAACTTAAACCCTCCAAAGAGAGAAAAAGAGAAAAAGAAACAATTAAGTTACAGCTTAGCCCAAAACATTGCTTCCCTTTCTATCCCTTGTTTAGCTAATCCATCAGCTAAAGAGTTAGTTGATCTCTTAACCCAACTCATCCTGATTTCCATCTCCCGCACCAGCCACCTGAATTTCCACTTCTCATTTCTGTAGTTCCACAAACCGCAGTCATCTTTAATCAGCCACCCTATCACCACCTCTGAGTCCCCTTCAATTATGAGTTTCTTGACATTCATCTCCTTGGCTTTCTGAACTCCTTCCATAACTGCCAAGATCTCAGCTCTAAGGGAATCCCCCACACCAATTGTGCCTGAGAACAGGGCATAAATGACCCCGTTCTCATCCCTAAAAACACCTCCAATCCCTGATTGTCCCGGATTCCCCCTACAACTCCCATCAAAATTTAACTTTAAGAAACCAGCAGGTGGGGGAGTCCAGGACACCCTTATTATTGGTTTGACCTGAGTGTAGTTTGCAATCTCACCCCACTTTCAGTTCCTCTTCGTGTGCTCTTTGACTCCTTTTCCTATTAAGCAGGTATGGTGTAAGCCTATTCCTCCTAGAATTGGTGCTTTTTGTTGGAAAGTTGTTCATGGAAAGATTAAAATGTATGATTTACTTCAAAGAAAACGACCAAAGTGATGCTTATCCCCTCATTGGTGTGTCTTTTCTATTTTATTTTTCTCTAAAATATTTTTTAATGCAACATTATCAACTAGGCAATTAATGCATGGTCCAAACTGGAATATGAATACATACCTTATATCCTTTAAGATCAGACTCTGTTATGTCTACAACCTCAAATCTCCAACCCTTTTTCAGTGAGTACTTCTCATACCTGTTATAGATAAAAACCAATATCTCAAACTCAAGTTGGAATTTCGTATGGCTTATAATTAGTTCATGACTAGCAAAGGTAATGAGTGTAGAAACATACATTTTGAATATGTCCATTGCAAACAAAGAGGCCTCTTCCCCTCCGGTCCCTGGTTCAGTTTATTGTCAATAATACCATATAATATCTAAGAAAATCCTTGATATCTAAGGTTTCTTCTTTATATCTTGCCACTAGCCAAAAAAAAAAAAAAAGATTGAAGAAGTTTTGTGTAACCAAAACATGAGGGTGTGGTTAAGGCTTCCAATAGAGTTGCCCATCTATAAAATAGTACCTGCTCTTACTTCCAATATGCAATCTCTTTCATCAGCATCATCTTTAGGAAGCAATGCTTTTAGCAGGAGACACTGCAGCCTTTTCTCCTCTTCCATGGCTTCACCCAACTCCTCAGCTACCATGTCAATCATGTCCTTGTCTTCAGGACATTCAGCCATCATTGACCTCAAACCCTCCATCTCCTATGTTAAGGAAAAGAACTATCTGAAATACTGAATCATTGAAGCTTCAATTATAACCAAATAAGCAAGGATGGATTCCTCAGCATGTTCTTACTTGGCATGTTATAACTGTAGAATGTTTCTCATTTTGAATACTCAGATGAATTATGATGTCTAACAGAGCAATCATTTAAGATGTGAATTTGATATTTTAGTTTGACATGCATTGCAAGTTGGGTTCAGTCCTGTTCCCAAGAATGGTAGCCAAATCCTGATAAATGTTTTTTTATCAACATTCAATTTTCTTAACAAGAGGAGATGCAAGTCACCCCCAATAAGCTAACATTAAGCACCCCCCCCCAAAAGGGCCAAAACTTATATGTACATTTTTACATTACAATTTTTACCACACCCAAAAATAGTTAATTGCTCTCTATCAACCCCTCATTTTTCCATGGAATCAGCCAAAGTTTTTTTTTTTTTTTTTGATAAGTATCAGCCAAAGTGTTGTCTATTATATATTTCCAGCTGAACCAAAATCTCTACATCCCTTGTTAGTTCCCTGACCTCCCTCATTGTGTTCCAATAAATCCATGGAACTTGTTTCGCTTTTTTCATCCACCTCAACACAACTTTTGAATCCCATTCCTGATAAATGCCCACAAGCATGAAACATTAATGATACATCCCTGAGCATGGTTCATGGTTGATGTATAGATTGTCAAAATAATGTGTGCTGCTACCAATTGTACCTCGTTTTTTTTATTAATAACTGTGAAATTTGTAAATATAGAAAAGTAAAATGTGAATACAATACAGTATACAAACAGTCATACTGTTTAAAGCTGCACCAAACTTCCTTTACAAGAAAAGAATGCTAACTACTGGCAATGAATTGGTTTAAATCCTTGAAAGAGGAAGCACAAGAGGAGCCAAAAGGAGAGAGGGTCCAAATTTGGCCATCAGATTTAGATGGATGCAAGAACACCCCATCAAAGATTTGTAGTAAAGAAAAAAATGCTATTTAGTTCAAAACCCCTTATGCCCCTCCTAAAGACAAGGTCCCAATCAAAACTAGTTGGAAAGACGATAAAAGAGGACAAAGGCTCATTTTTGAACTCAGAAAGCACACATAAAGATGGAAATCGGTCCTTCAGAAGGGATTCCAACCCAAATGTCTTCCCAAAATTTAATATAGTCCCCAGTACAAGAATCATACCTCACAAAGGGAAGGAAAGTAAAAAAGCATGAATGACCTTCCAAGGAGAAACTTTGGTTACCCTAGCCAAAAGTCCATGAATACTCATTGTCAACTTTGCCCACAACTTGTCCCTCTCTTTAGGCAGTCTCAACAACCATTTCCCCAACAACACTACATTCCTCTTTTGAATATTCCCAATACCAAATCCATCGTATGTTTTACTTCAAATGACTGTTTCCCAACTAACCCTATAATCCCTTTTTCTTTCCCCTGGCATCCATAGAAAATCTTCTCCAATTTTCTACCCACACCTTCTAGAACCTTGAAAATAGACAAACAATAAACAGGAAGGTTGGTTAGGGTAGATCTAATCAGGGTAATCCTAACACCCAATGAGAGGTACCCCTTCTTCCAACAAGCAAGTCTTTTAGCAAATTTTTCTAGCACAAGGTTCCAAAAGTTAAGGTTCTTCGGATTATTTCCAAGAGGTAAACCTAAATATTTCAAAGGTCACTAAAAGACAACAACCCCAATATATCAGCACCTTCTATTAATAACCCCTCATCCATGTTAATCCCCGCTATGCAACTTTCATCAAAATTCACCTTAAGGTTTGACATTTGTTTAAACAGTTGCACCATTGATTTCAAGTTTCTGACCCGCCTTGTGTCACCTCCTTCACAAAATAAAATTGTATCATCTGCAAATTGCAAGTGGATGATTGGCACGCCATCTCTGTCTACTCTCCAACCATAATTGTCAAGGCATCGCTTAGGCAACTAGGTGGTTTTCAAACTTCACCTCACCCAAATGCCATATAAAATTTGTACAAGGCACACGCCTAGGCAATTAGGCAGGCACTTAGATGCAAAACACATTAACGCATAATGTTCATTTAATATTTTTTATAACGGTTTTTTTGCTACAAATAATTTTCATTAGTTTGTGTTCGTTATTACAATAGAACCTATCACATATTATCACCCTTTTTATTAGAAGGATACTAGCAAACATTTTGTCTTTTTAGGGTTTTATTTCATGGCAGAATCAAATAGAAGAGGGAGACTGGGAGAGCTGTCCGGTCAGGTTCATTTTCAACTTTTTTCCTTCCTTCTTGTTGGGCAAAAGCTTATCCTTTCCACATATATTTTATTGAAAAAGATTGTATTTATTATATCTTCTATATGACCATTTGTTCAAGAAAGAAGACAATAAAAAGTGTTCCCCAAGATCCATAGAATATTGGCATCTCATGCATATTAACATAGTGATCATAAAGTAATGTGCATGCAATATTGGTTGACAAAAAAAATCCAAATTTTCATTTAAAGCAATAAAGCAGAAAATCCTTAAAGAGATGAATTGAAAAGCATCCCAATTTCAGTGGGTTAAATGAGCCCAACTGTTGAAGGTAACGTTTTAGCATCATGCTGAGAATATAAACATTAAAGAAAGTGCTCCCCAATAATCCACAGAATGTTGGCATCTGATACATGTCAAACACACAGTGATCATTCAGGAAAAAGACCATGTAATTCTAGTTGACAAAAAAATTCCAAAATTTCAGTTAAAGCAATAAAGCAGAAAAGCTTTAAAGAAGTGAATAAAAAAATCCAATTTCAGTGGGCAAAATGGGCTCAAACGCCAAAGGTAAAGCTTCAGCATAATACTGTAAATATAAACATTAAAGAAAGTTTCACAACTTTCAGAAAGTACATACAAATAAAACATCTTCTAAGTTTTCATGCCTACTGAGTACCTTCTGTTTGGCCCTTAGTTCATTGATGAGGTCCATAGTGCTACTGAGTTTTCGAAGCTCCTTGTTGGCCTTTGAATATTCTGCGGGTGAGGCTGCTGGCTGTCTTCAGTTAATACCACAAATTTCACAGAATTGCAACACTTGGTTATTAAGTTTCAATGAATAGTTGACCAAAGGATCATAGAAAAGAAGTACAAGAAACTTATGGCAGTGGCCAAACTGTTATAAAAGGAAAAGGCAAATAAAAAATAAAAGCACTTCAAAGCATTTTGTTAAGCATCTAGTTACACAATGAGAGTATTCAATGACTCAACAACAAAGAGTAAACAAAAGATGAGAGAAATCACAGAAAATTTAACAAGAATGGAAATCGATGAAAATTAACAACTTCAAGAGGCAGATAACAGAAGTATATTCATTAAGAGAATGACTGTAGGGCCATGGGCAGATGAATATCGGAGTGATTGTTGCCATCACTTAAAACCTAACCCTTCAATTAAACGAGTAAAATGAGATCAATAACCTCAAGATATAAAACTGAGAAATTCACCAAAAGAATATTACACCTTGTTCATCAGACCCTGAAGGCAAGCACTTCTCTGTTCAATTGAGGACAGTCTTTGTTCCATGATCTTGATGAGGTCAGTGGACAACTGTGTATTCGGTTCTGCCAAACATTAGAGATTTTCTACATATCAAAACTAAGAAGGAACTGATATGGATAAAGTATGAAATTTGCATTACCTAAAACAATTAAATTTCTGTATGTAAATGGAGCATTATGCTTTAATTAAAATTAAAAAAAAATCATCTGGAAATATCTACATAATTGCTTTAAGAAACTAAAGATAAATCAATTGATCAATAAATCGTCTGTCAACTATTAGAGATCCATGATGCCGTTCCACCATTCCACTAGCATTCAAATGTTTTATTAGAGACTTAGACTTGTACCAAGTACAAACCAATTGTTTCACAGGTGTAATCAAAGACTTTTGTTGAAAATGACCAAACCATCCCGACTGAATCCTTCAAACACTGTCGCCAATTGGTCCCATCCCTTCCATGGGAATGCGTTCATTTGTAATTTACCATTCCAAGATTTCAACTAAAAGGGAACGGGGAAGGGTATAAAGTATGTATATTGATTACAGAAGTGTGATCTAAAGGCATGTACTTTAGATCTTTAGACAGAGAAAAATTGCAAACTAGGATATGAGTAGTTGAGTTGAATTTAGTTTTGCCATTCATCTATCTCAACATCAACACTCTTATCACTTTTTTTTTCATTTCTTTCAGAACATAACTACAAAAAAAAAGTGAAAGATAAAATGTTGCTTCTTCATTACCGAACATTTTTTTCCTTCTCTTACCAAAAGCATGGCGAAAACCAGCATTCATAAAAGGGTAATGATCAACTCTCTCTTTCTTTGTGAGGGGATTTGGACTCCCCATAGGATCTCCACCCAAATTAAAAATAAACTGACTTGAAATGTGACTCCACTAAATGGTTCGGAACCCAGCTCTATGTAAGTTGTTCCATTGTGACTTTAGAAAGGTATTGGGAACCTCAAGCCATCCCAAATGGCTTACCTAAAATCCTAGATGGGCTAGAAAGATAGCTAGGGTCGTAGGGAAGTCTAGTTTTCAAACCAATTACCCATCAATTATTAAATAAACATCAGAACAAGAAAATAGTCTAATCAAGAGGACAAAAAAAACAATGAGAAACCATAATTAACGGAAAATAGGTAAAAATATAACAAGGGGAAGGTTACTGAAAAACAAAGGGTAAATTGGGAGGACGGATTTGGGCCCGTCCCAGGAATGGCCAAGGAATGGCCAACAAATGGTAGCAGATATGCATTAATGGGAACAGAAATATGTCTACATGAACAGATATGCAATGATGGGCAACACGAAGGGAAAAAAAAAAAGAGAGAAAACCAGGTACGCGTAAAGCTATCACCATAAAGTAAAGACCTAGGAAGCCCGTCTAATGGAAGTCGAGATATCACTTTGAGGTAATGAACATGTGACCTTGGCTTCCTCCCGATTGTTTTACATCATCCATGGTAAAATAAAACTTGGGGATGTTTGCAGTTGAGAATCAAATAAATTGCGAGATTATTACTAAACTTAAAAAGAAGAAAAGGATTGAATGCAGATGTTTCGATGTAGGGTAGGGATAGAGCAACCAGATCCCTCACAAAATCACTCACGCTCGGTCTCAGTTAGAAATAGGGTTTCACAACGAATGATTAGTTGACCGTAGGTAGTATCACGAGGAGCAATATCGAACATAAATCCCAAGATGGCGAGGAAAAGAAAAGCAATATAGAAAATTAGAAAAATCGCTAAATGAAAGACTGATATCCGAAGCTATACGAATGAAAAGAAAGAACTGAAGAGGGGGAGTACCAGTCGAATAAGAGCGAGAAGTAGAAATGAGAGTAATCGCCATTTTAGAACGAACCAAACATCTCAAGTTCTGCATGCATGGAGCAAAGGTAGATAGAGAGTTCAATCTTCCTTTCAAGTCTTGAGACAGATTTCTCCATACAAACCATCCATGAATTCTCATTTTCGGTCTTTCACTTCTGTTCCCAGTTCCCGATTACAATTTACAAAGAGAGAGCTAGAAAACCTACTTATACTTTGCAGGTTTAAGATACGCATGGGCGCACGGAGATCTCGGGTAATAGACAGTTTAGACAGTTCGCCTGTCCTTCATGAAACCCGACCACCTAGAAAGAGAGCTCAGTGACGATGCGTATCTCGAGTAACATACTAACATACGCATGAGCGCACGGAGAGCTCAGGCTCAGCTACAAGTCGGGCGGGGTTACGTCGGGTTGAGGTCAACCCTGACCCAACCCGATCTGGGTACCTCAACCCTAATTCAAGGCCCAAGGGATTGAGTTGAGTTTGGTTTGGGCCAACTTCTCTACTACATTTGGCCAAATATTCTTATTTTCTAGAATCTAAGGGTGAGGTAAATTCAGCTTTATGATTATTATATATTTATTTGTAAAAATCATGTTATTTAAAAAAAAAATGTTCTATTTTCTTATTCTACTAAATATTTGATGAGTTCAATTTCAGCTCAAAAGTTAAACAAAATTAATTAAGCTTGCAAGTTAGAACTCGCGAGCTCCAATTCAAGCCTAAATTTGACATATCAAATTAGTGCAAGAGGTTGGGAGAATATTCCTTCTTGGCTGGACCTAAGCCTTTGTAATCTTTTATATGTTTAATTATTTTTTATCTATCAAAACAAAAATTAGTGCAAGAGGGAGAAGTCGGGGCGGTGATTGTGACTTGTGAGAGCTTCCTCATTCTTTGTGACAGCAAAAAACAACTGAGCAAATAAGGGATTAAAAACATTTATGTTATTTGAAAACTCTTTAAAGTATTTTGGATAAATACTGTTATATTCATTAATTAACAACATTTTATACAAATTGAAAATTTTTTAACTAATTTCTATAAAATTGAAAGTTATATTTAACAATTATCAAAAAGTATAAAATTTTAGTTATTGCTATTATTATAGTTAATAACCTAGTACAGATGGAGGAATGAAATATTATAATGTTGGAAAATAAAATTATTAATTAATTTATATTAGAAAATAAAAGATAAATTAGTGTACTTTTATTAGTAAATTACCTAATTAAAATAAATATTTAATAACAATTTAAAATAACTTTCAATACATCTCCATAATTACACAAACATAACAATTTATCAAAAAATTCATAAAACTACATTTTCAGAAAATAACATTTTGGAAATTAAAAGATATAAAATTTTTGAAAATTTATTTAAAATGTATTAAATAATTATTGAAAATTATTAGAATATATGGTAAATTAGTATAATTCTCTAAGTAAACCATTTAAAAAGAAAATAAATTACTTAATAACAATTTAAAGATAAATTTTCATAAAATTACATTTTTTTAAAATTAAAGACAATTTAGTTTACTTTTAGACAATTGCCATGTGGTTGATACTTAGTATATCATTTTTATCATCAAATTGAATATTGGACTGACGAGGGTGGATGCCTTGCCTTGAACCCGCCCAACATTGGGGACAAAGTGGCAAAAATTCAAGGATTCCCCATCATTAGTGAGGAATGTGTTCCTTGCCCTAAATTCACTTGACACTGAGGAAGAGGCATGGAAATTCGAGAGTTCTCCACCCCTAACAGGTGTGGGTGCCTTACCTTGAACTCGCCTGACACTAAAGACAGGGCGGGGATGGAGTAGAGTGTCCTGACTACAAGATGGAGATAGGAATGGGGTGCCTCACTCCGTTGCCATTCCTATATAATTGTTAATTATTAGTAAAATTAATAAAAATATTTACTTTTGTAATTATCTTTATTTACTTAAAGTCCATCAAAATTTCATTTAAAACTAATAAAAATAATAATGATTACTAAAATTATAACAAATGATTAATAAAATTAAAGTTATTAACAATTGTTTATTCATATTAAATTAACAATAATTATTTTCTATAAATCAATATTAAATAAAAATACAATTATTAAAATTTAAATATTAACAATAAATTTAAACGTTTTTAATTAGTTAACATTAAATTTTGATTATTAATTTATCAATTAATTAATCATAAATAAAATTATTCAATCTTTCTGATTTTTTCCTTGCATCTCACGGGTCCCCCTAGTTTCAAAATATACTTACCTTGAACAGGTTGTGGGGAGGGTGAGAGATTCCTTTACCAATAACATAAACAAGGAATTATTATTAACAGGTGGCAATTGCTTAATAATATATAATTGTACCATTACTAATGCATCGAATCCTATCTTCAGAACGTTGAAATTAAGTGATATTATAAAAAAAAATTAATAGATGATGGTAAGAATACACAATCAAGTAAGGACGTTGACGCTGTACGTGAAGGATTATCAAATCATTTCTATCAAAAAAGAAGGATTATTAAATCATTAAATGGTTCCAAGTAACTGGACTAGCCCTCTCCCTGCTAATCCTAATTTGTTATAAAAAAATAAAAAATAATAATTTAATGGAAGTGTAGTAGTGATCATTTATAAAGATAAAGTTATTATAATACAAAGGATATAAACAAAGCCGAAGATCCGGTGCATATCCCCTAGGAGTTGGAGCAGAACTGTCCGAATCATCGGAGACATGTGGGAGTATCCAGCGGAACGACCTGACCCTCAAAAACATTTACAGGAAAAAGATCGGCACAGGGATAACTTCTTTCACTGATTCACAAATCTAGACAGAAAAGCCACAACTTTAGCCATGCTCATTCTCTACATTCATATCTGTTACAGCAAAGTCCTCCTTCGCCATTAGAATAAGTCGATGAGAACGACCCATCAAGTTCTCGCTTTCTTTCTTTTCTCGCTGGCGTGAGGTAAGAAAGAGAACCTCGAGGTGGGTTCCAGTACTTGTCATGTTTTAGTCTTTTAGATCGAAGACATGTTAGATCTTTGTGGAAAATCAGAATCTGGGTCTTGGATTAGGCAAATGGAGTAGTATGTGTGCTTGTTAAACTCTGAGTTTTTTATCAGAGAGAGAGAGAGAGAAAGAGAGAGACGAAAAGTTTATAGACTTACTCCTGTTTGGAAGTGAGGGGTGGTAGGATCTGGCAAGAAGGAAGAAAGACGAAAAATTTTTCCTTCCTCTTGTCTTCCTTACTGAAAACTGGTCCCAACTGGAGGCCTCATTATTGATCTGGAGAATCAGACAAGGTCATAAAGGAGGTTCTGCCCGTCGATGACTACTAGAATTTGAGTGTTTATTGTGACCACCATTGTACTGGGAGAACTGAACTGAAGATTCAGATTTGGTAGTGACTCTATGGGTGACGTTTCGGGTGTTTTCTTTGGTTGGAGTTGGGAGGAGAATAAATTGTTTGAAGTGGCTTTGGCCATGGTAGATGAAGAGAACCCAAATCGGTGGGAAGTGGTGGCAGCCATGGTTGGAGGGAAAAGTGCAGAGGAGGTGAGGAAACACTATTTTATCCTTCTTAAGGATTTAGAGTGTATTGAATCAGGTAGATTTGATCATGGGTTTGAAGATCAGCTGTGCCTTCAGGTTGAATGCACTCAATCAATTTGTTGGACGGATGAAGACCAGAAGTATGTCTTCATCAAATCTTCTCAAGAATTTCGTATTGGTTTAATGTTCTGCACATATCTCATGTTTAGATGGTTCATCTCACTGTTATTCGATGAAATTAAGTGCCTTTATAACTCGTGGTCTTCATTAGTTTAGCTTTGATTTTGCTTGTCTTTTCTTCTGGTTGTAGTTCTCTTGTGTCACCATTCGATGCTTCTCATTTCAATAGCTATTCTTTTCTATTAAAATGTGTTGAAAAAACAGAGATTCTGATGATATGCTATTGGAATTATGAAATCCTTTTTCTTTCTTAATTTTTTTGATCAATATCTTTTTTTTTTCTTTCTTAATCGATTCTTTTGTTTTGTATTAATTGCTTATTCCATTGCAAAAGAATGTTTTGTCTGATGATGTTCCGATTCTGGATCCCCCCTTCTACTGCCCTTTCATCTTCCCTTGTGTTACCTAAGTTAATATATGGATGTTTTGGAGCTCATTGGGGTATGGTTCAGTGAGTAATCCATTATGTTAAATCTGTTCCCAAGTTATATCCTGTATTCCTTTCACCCAAGCTATATGTTGTTTCCCAAATTTTCTACTGAGCAGTTTGTAGAATCAATTTGTCAAGATGCAATGTTTTGAATGTATATGCGCCTTACACCTTCCTGCATAACCATTCTTCAGAAAAAAAAAAATAATAATATTTGATATTAAGAGTTACTTCTTTTCAATTCTTTGTAGATTGCATTTTTTTCCTCCTTTGCTTGAATCTTGAATCTTGAATTGTTTGGTACCCAGCTTTGGTGGAATGTTCCAAATTATGATATTTATTTACTTCTTGTTGATGTTGTTTAGAAACAATGATACCTTTACATTAATTTATATGCCCAGTTACCATAAAGCCTAATGGCATGTAACGTTTAGCTCACTCTGTAAGTAGCTGGCTTGAAATACAAGACCATCATCTTCACAACAAGAGCAATAAACCCAATGTTGCAGTTATCTGGGGTCTTGGGAGGGTTGGATTGGATGATACAGACCCAATCCTCAGCATTTATTGCATGAAGTGGCTGCTCTCAGACTTGAACCCACATTCTTACACTCATCAGATTTTATCATTGCAGCAAGAATATGACATTCCAGCAGGATTGGAAGAGAAACTTGAGTCTATGAGGTCAAGATAGGACAAATAAATTAGTGATGAGCCATACAGACTAGGCCTTTCAGTAGGAGTCTTTTAGATTTTAGGTAGAAAATGGAGAAATTGTAAAAGCTTCCTCTTTCAGTCATCTGTTTCTTCGATGGCTGCTTTATTGGCAATTCAGGATTTTTGGGAGTTGTGGCATGTATAGGAAAGCAAATGGAGAGATAAGTTCACCTTGCTTGGAGTCAATAGGAGAAGTGACAGCCATCAGGGCAGAGTAGAGGAAGACCCTTCTGGACAGAATGAATAGCTAATTCAGATGGATTCTGATGTATAAAAACTCATTAGGTGATGTCCTTGCTCATGATTCATGAAGCTTTGTGCAAGGAAAATTTATTTTGGAAGGATTATAAACAGAATGATTTGTAACTTGCATTTTCAGTTTCTAGTATTGCATATGGTATTTTCCCCTTTCCACTGCTTTGGGGAGGGTTTCGCTGATCAAAAGGGTCTTATGCTCTTGTTTCATATTGTTTACCCTTTATGAGTCTTCCCATTGTACCCTTCAACTACTACTATGAATTACCACAGTAACATCAAACTGTTCTTTATTTTTTTTACTGTTCTTTTTCCATTGCATTCCAATTAGAGTATACCTTCTGCCGCTTCTTCTTTGGTTTTTCTTTTATTTTTGGAGATTTCCTTGTTTTCTTTTCTATGTGGTGCAACCAAATGTTACACATCCATTTGCGTTGCTCTGTACTCATTGCAGATTGTTCATAAATTGGTTTCAAAATAGATAATGAAGCATACTCGTATTCAAAATACTCTCTCTCTCTCTGAATTCTGATCCTTATATGAATTCTCCATGCAGGATGCTTTTGCAGTTGGACACAAATTGACTGATGGGGGCACAAAGCTTTTTCAAATCTATCTGGTTTCTTTATTTTTATTATTGATGGTAAGATTATGGCCATAAACATAAACCGCATCATACTGGATAATGATATATCAATTTTGTTCTTTGTTTAGTATGCGCTGAGCCCGAGGGAACCATCATTTGTTATGTAACATGAACACTTCAAATGGATGTGTGATGCCTTGTTCGTATCGGACACCTCAATTTTTATTTTAATTGACAAATTGTCAAAAGAAAGAAACAGATATACCCAGAGATTAAGAGGGCTATTTTTTTTTTCACTCTACACACACTCCTATCAGTCAGTATAAGGGAGCGTAAGTAGCTATTTTCCCTACTAGGCCATGTTTGGGAGTGGCGTTTGGTAGTCCCAAATATGGCCTAGTATGGAGCATAAGGGGCATTTGGTAATTTTTTCTCTAATAAGCACTTAAATAAGCATTTGTGAGTATATTGTTCTTCATTTTCTTTCAAATTTTCAAAATATACCGTTATAAAAGTATTTTTATGAAAACACTTTTACAAAAGTAATTTTATGAAAAAACTTTTACATGAGAGCACTTTTATAAAAGTACTTTTACGAAAACACTTACGAAGTACTTTTGTGAAAACACTTTTACGAAAGTATTTTAATAAAAACACTTTTATGAAAGTACTTTTCTAAAAGCACTTTTATAGAAGTACTTTTATAAAATTATTTTTATGAAAGCATTTTTACAAAAGTACTTTTTATAAAATTCAACTAGGAATAATTTTATAAGTGGTATTTTAAAATTCAACCAGGGATAATTTGGAAGAAAAAATTGAATGAATAAGTGCTTGTTGTATAAGCACTTAAAAAAAGCTGAAATTTTGGATTTAAAAAGTAAGCCCTTATTTTTAAAATAAACACTTTTTTTGGATTTATTTCCTAAACACCAATAAGTGATTGATGGCAAGGTCCTGGCCCAAATAAACACTTATTTCCAATAAATACTTATTTTTAAGCATTCACAAACATGGCGTAAGATGTTTATCTTTTTACCCCTCGCCCATTTTTAAGCTATCGGAGGCGATGCTTTTATTACTCTTCTCATATCATATCCATTTCAATTCATTGTAATGTTCTTGCAACTCGGTTAACATTTAAAGCAAAGTTTTTACTTCTGGACCATTAAGCATTTAGATCAGATTCACAGATTAAAAAACCCCACCAGAAAATCTCAGATTCACAGATTAAACAACCCCACCAGAAAATCTCAGATTCACAGATTTTGGGTATAGTGATTCATTTGGAGGTTGAAAAGAGTAACCTTGCTTGTAGCCAAATTCCATTCATGACACTGGCACTAAAGTTGTAAAATTTTTGTAGGTAGATGGTTGAGAAAATGCCCAATAATTGGGGGGGGGGGGGGGGTGGTAGGAAGATTGTAGTGGAATGGAGAAATGATGATATGCCTAATTGTAAGCCGATATGGGCCGATAAGTATGGATACTTTGAACCTTGCTCTTCTCTCTAATTTTTGGGGCAGGCCTATGCTATGCTAATTTCTTCCTATATTTCCAAGAAAAAAAAAAGCAATCTGGCTTTTTAAAATGGACCCCACATAGATAGTCTATAAACTATGTTTGGTGAAAATTTGTGCACATATCAGCTATTAGTCGATCATTTTGTCTCTTTGAATAGCTTATTCAAAGTTAGCCTTTAGACTTAGATGAGTAGTCAACTCAACCCTCCCAAGCAGGCTCTTAAATTCTTACATCACCTCTGCAAAATCTCATGTTAAAATTATAATTATGCCATCGTTGTGAATGTTCAGAATTAACTCTGTTGTTTTCTCCTCAAATTGAGCATGGCCTTCATTGTTCACTCAATGAAGTGAGCAATGAAACCCATTAAGTAAAGTCGATCACCTTTTTGTTTTTTGGGGATAGAGGTAAGATCTGTTAGCTACAATACACTGCAGCCTCACATTAGGAACAATATTCGGCTGTAAGTGCGGATAGCATTCTTGTCTTGGGGGTAGAAGATCCGGACACAGTGAGATTTGATATTGGCATCACCCTAGTTCATAAAGTCTCGAGTAAATACTCGCCCAGAGAGCTAATGTTCTAGCCTTCTAGGTATATTATATAGCAACCGGATATCGAATTGGATGATGCCAGATTGATACACCACTGAGATGTCTGTACCTGACTTGGGAGAATCCCGCTCACTTTGTTGCTTTAATACTTCTTAATTTCAAACACTTGAAAATTTGTAATGCCAAGTCCTTTCTTAAACATCCTGACATTTTCAAAACCCTTCTTGATGATGATCCCGTGACTTTTTGTATTAAGAAAAATCTAAGATGCCGGAAAGACATGATACCAGAAAGCCTAGGACAATCAAACCTTTGTGTGAATTTTGATGAAACCTACCTGATTGGTTACCACTTTTATGATGCCACTTGATTGGTTAAGCCTTTCCGGTATCACGTCTTTCCTGCATCATACCCACTGCAATAATCTTTGTTTAAACCAAAATATTATGACAGACATTTCGATAATACCATAGCACAAAATGGACCGAAAAAAAAAAAACCCACCGTTAACAGTGGTCAAGGTCCAGGTGTTGTCGTTTCCCTCATTTTGATTTTTGAGTATTCTAACCTTTCTTCCCACTGATGATAAATAAACAAAGATGAAACCTTAATCAGTGGGAAAAAAGTTGAGAAATTAGCCCGCTTTTGATGTTCTTGCAACAGGTGGGAGGTAAACTGAGTTAAGGTCCCCAGTATAAGGAGTCCACAGACCTAAGCCCCCCCTGCTTTCTTTCAACCCACTACCACTCCCCTTAAACTCATCCAAAGATTTTACCCATTCTACAACAGAAGAATGCTCCCGAGTATGTGGGTGCAACACAAACAACGAGTTGTACTCACAGTTGGGAAACATATAGAAATTGAACGAACTCCCTAACCTGTACACAACATAACCAAAGCTCAGCTGGTCTCTTGGTGTGAAGAGGTTGACCTCATTGAACCACAGGCAGCTAAACAAGTTGTTGATAGCAGTATGTTCCCGTATTATAATGGCTCCCTCAGGCACATCTGCATTTTATCACTTGCTGTCATTAACATGAAATACAAAGAAAAATGCCTTAAATATAAGAGCTAAGATTTCCTTTTCCTTCTTTTTGGGGTTGTCCCTGTGTGTATTTCTCTGTACATGAGTCTTTTTTCTTTTCCTTTTACTGAAATCAAGTTTAAAACAGAGTTAGCAAGCCACAACCAACAAATAGACTTTTACTAGAAGAGCCCTGTGCCATGCACCGGCTGGTGTTAAAAGATGACCATGCTCATTTAAAAAAAAAAAGATGACCATGTTTTACAGGAGAGTGATTACATGTTTCCTAATAAAAAGGAAATTGAATCGGTTTTGAGTAGCCAATGTTTTATTTTTGTTTTTAAACAAAAACTACAAAATTCCAAGGGGGGTACGGAAGCAAAAGACAGTAGGCTGACATAGACAACTGCATTTTAGAATATGGTAATAAATATGTTCAGGGTCCTCAGACCAGAAGGAGAATATAATGTATGGAATGGTCATAAACCAATGAGAACATTTCCTTTTGGCCTTAAGTATCTCCCTAATGGAAGCCACTTTTCAACATGTCCCACATACCAAGCTTTTAATTTAAGCAACATTCTTCTCTGCAATAATGACAACACCAGAGGTTTTATCCTCAAGAATTTTAAATTTCGTCACGTATCAGGGCGTATCAGCCAATACATATTGTATCGGGGCCCCTCCAATACGCCCTACACAAAGTGTTTTGGGGTCCCACCTATTTCAGAGGGTAGATGGGCCTTAACCGACCCCCTTGAACAAGTTCCGAAGGAAAAAAAAAAAAAAGAGCGAACCAAGATACCAGCGTATCGGGCTGTATCGATATTTTGAACCTTGTTTATCCTATCTTACAAGAGGACAAAAAGGAATTGCAATAAAGAAACATAATCTGTTTGGAAGTTGCTTTTCTTACCACTGACTGTCCTTTTGTTTGGACTCCATGGTTCCATTCCCTCATAGCGGTATATTTTCATGTGGAGGTCAATAAGAGGACGGGCGTAACGCTTCCTCCGTTTGATAGCATCGGCCTCCTCATATATACTATGATGGTGTTTGTGGCGAGCAATGGCAAATGTGTGCTTTCCACGCCATAGATATCTGCAAATTACAAGATAATGCTGTTTAATGCGTTTCTCTCAATAAGCCTTTCAGAATGAATGGTGCACACTACCAGATATCTTATCCTAAAAACCTCCTTAAGATCCCCCCTGTACGGTGGGGCTAAGAATTCTGAGCTGGGATGATCAGTTACTCCCAAATCAATCTGGTGAAATATTCCTATAAAAAATTATCAGTCAATGTATTCTTTGAAAATATTGTGGGCCTCGTGGCAAAAAAACTCAAGATTGATGGTCAACACTGCAGAAAGTTTTTCCCCTAGAAAATCTCCTACTCGATCCCATATTAATCACTTTTATGGTCTCACATCAAGCAATGCATTAATTTTATTTTGTGTATCTCAGTATAGAAAAGGGGAGAGAAAGTGCAACTTGGCCAATAAGACTCAAAATAAGCAACATCCACACCCAAATCAATAGGGCCCACCTTTCTAGCATAAGCAAAGGATCAACTATCAGCTCCATTTTTCCATCAATCCAGATACTGTATTGTGCTTGAGGGAACAGCCGATGGGTTAGTATCTTAGGAACTTTCCCATTTCTTCGGGGCTCATCATAGGGTGGATGGTGTAATGGCACAAGGCGCCAAATACCAACCCACTTCCCCCCCTGATGATCCTCTCTAATTGTGACATTTTTCTTAATGAAGTTGAAAGACTTCTCATCAACAACCATAAGAAAGCAGAAGAGGTTTTGGGATCGATAACTTATATTTGAAGGCTGGTGGGGCGTGTCATATCCATCAAAAATGCCTGATGCAACAACAAACCTACATTTCTTGACATACTCAACTTCTACAGGATCCATCTCTGCACCTCCATTGTGCATAAAGCCACAGTGCACCTGAAGGCCACAACACAAGAACAACAAGCAGAACCAATCCAAGTTAATGCAAAAATCACGATCAGAAAAAAAAATGAAACTCTAGAACTGCATTCTGTAAATCCTTTCAAAGGGATTGGAGGCCAAAACTTTGAGTTATGTTGCACTGTAGCTTTTCATAGTGTTGATAGCTTTTCCAGTCAGTAAAATATGTTGAGAAATAGCGGGTAAGATATTTATGATTGCTTTCCAAGGACTCCTATAGGTGAGATTCCTAGAAGTTCCAGAATCGCACCCATTAGAGTACAGCCATGCATGCTTTTTAATTACCAAATACTAGAAAAATTTGTTCTCAATGGGAAACCTCCATAACCACTTTCCCAATAAAGCAGTAATTCTATACCTCAGCTGTCCAATCCCTAACCCCCCCCCTCCTTTTCCTTGCTATTTGTTACTTTCTTCCAATTCAATAGGTCTGCCTTCTTGTCATTCCCCAGGTCTGCGGGTCCCAAAGGAAGTCCCTAATGATTTTTTCAAATTTCTTTACAACTTTGGCTGGGGCTATAAACGGTAAAAAGTTCACTGGAAGATTAGAGAAAGTAGATTTGATGAGGGTCAACCTACCTCCAATGGAGATGTCTTCCAACTCACCAGTTATTTATTTATTTTTTATTTTTTTGTAAACCTTTCAATGATCTCTTCCCAAGAGATCAGCTCTTGAGAAGAGCCTCTTAGGGGTAATCCTAAATATTTAATAGGCCAATTCTTAATGTTACACCCTAGTAAAGTGGCATACTCTTCCAACTCTACCTGACATTAAATCGCATTTAGAGCAATTAATCCTCAGCCTTAACTCTCTCTCAACAATATCTAGGATTCCCTTCACAACTGTGAAATCCTAAGAGCCTCGAAACTCTCCCATAATGATGGTGTCATATGCAGATGCAAATGAGAGACCACCTTCCCTTCTCTACCCACTCTCAGCCCCCTGTCAATAAGCATTCTTGCTAATTTAGTAGTAAATCATGTGAATGACAAGCACAAGAAGAAAATTTATAAGCAAACAAAGCATAGTTTGTGCATGTAAGAGTTTAGCTTACCTTCATGGTCGAATTCAGCTTAAAACTTTGTTCTCTTTGTGACCAGCTTTGATGCCCTCCAAATAGTGGGAGTGACTGAGAATCATTATTTACAGACTCATCCTCTAAAACATAGGATAAATGTTGGACAATGTTGTCAGATATTCTTCTCTTTGGGATAACTATTGCATCAGGATCATCTTGAAGGGGAATTGGACAACCTGAAATTAACACAAAGAACATTAGATGATTATAATTTTACAGATAATAACTTCAAGACAAGAGAAAAGAAATGCATATCATCTTACGGTGTTGTGGTTTTGGTAGAAGCCCCATAGTGTCCAACATCATAAATACCTTACTTTCTTTGTTACAAATAGCTGCAAATTAAAAAAAAAAAAAGTAGGCCCATGTCAACCTACTGAATCCAGGAAAACAACATTCAGATAAATCAGTCACTAATATCATTTAGTGAAATCAGGTATAAGTGACCAAGTAAATTTGTTGACCAGGCCTAACTGATTGCAATACTTGATTGTAAGTTGCTTGATATTTGATAGAACTGGACACCATGTGACCAAATTGGATTCTTATTGGATCTTTTTTTTTATATATATATATATCATAGGTAAGCCAACCTATACAGCCTGTGGTAATTTTGTGTAGGAATGTAATTCATATCTTACAGATGAAAATTACAAATAAACATAGCTACAAAAATGGACTTTCATTTGATCTTACAAGCCTAGTGCCTGCCCACCATTCCTACCTCCCCTACCAAAGAATCAGCTAATTCACCAAATCATTAGAGTGAAGAATAAATAACAATTATATGACACTTGGATATGGAGATAAGGGTGTGAGAAGACAGCATTCTGCAGGAAAGTAATTCAGGAAAAAATAATTATAAAAAAAAAGTATTTCAGGAAAAAATCAGGGTCAATTTAAAGATGAAATTCATGGCTCTTATGGGATCAGCTTATGGAAGGGTATATCCAAACTGAAGCAGACATTTTGGAATACCATCATTCTCAAGCCAGGTGTTGGTGACCAGATTGCTATTTGGTGAGACCCCTGGTTGCAGATTCAGATCCTAAAGGAAAGTATTCCTCCTTATACTTGCTGGAATTAAACAAAGAAGCTTCTATAAGAGATTACTTAATCTGATAAGCATACTGCAGCAGGCCAGAACCAATCCCTCAAAGGAGGATTGCATGTGGTGGATCCTAGAAAGTTCGGGTAGTTTCTCGATCAGATCATTCTATCATTCTCTTGCCATCTCTGGCTGAATCCGTGTCATGGGCTTGGATGTGGAAAGCAAAATAGCCATTGAAAGTGAGATTCCTTTATGGACTGCAATCCTTAACAGAATATCCGCCACAGATCATCTTGTTTCCAGGGGACTGGCCATAGCCAACCAGTGTGTGCTATGTCAAGCTGAAGGTGAAGATGCAGACATGCAGTACATCTTTTGGTTTGGTGCCCATTTTCCTACCGCAGCTGGTGTCATTTCTTGCAGCTATTCAAATTAGCCCTGGTCTTGCAAGTTGAACTGCCTTATTGCAGCTGGTCTATGAAGGCTTTTAGAAACTTAACAAGAGAGGTAAGAGTTCATGGAAGATTCTACCAGGGGCACAAAGCTGGTCCATTTGGTTGGAGTGGAACAGCAGGGTTTTTAATCAAGTGGGCCTAGGTCCTGAGCAGCTAATTGGGAAGATAAGATTCAAACTTCAAAGGCAGTTGATTGATTGGGCAAGTGCACAAAAGGAAATTAGGAATAGCGAAAACAGGAAGGACAGTCATTATACTCTTGTAGAAGTGTATAGGCCTATATATCCTCATACTTATTTGTATCTTTTGTGGAATTCTCACCCTCCTAAGTAATACAATGCATCATTAGTAATGGAAAATCAAACTTTTTGACCAAGGACCATAGGTTGAATCTCCTAAAGGAAATTAGGAATAATCAATGCTTTTAATACAATTATACAATGACAAGTTTAATACAGAATCATAACAAAAGGGAAAAAATACATCTATGGGAAAATAAGTATAAGCAATGCTAAATCCATGTCTGGGCATGATAAATAGAGTCCTGTGGATGATAACTAAAACCTCTAAGAAAAGGGTGGAGCTATTCCTTAAATATCTACCATGGATATAGTAACAGCTGTAGTCAGAGCGCAAGCACCAATAAGAATGAGACAATATAGCAAAGATGTCTAATCATGGGGAAAAATAAATGTTAGTTGATTATTCTTGGCTGAAACCAGGATAAATCAGTCATATTTCTACCTGGTCTCTGCTTATTGTTAAAACTACAGCTCATGTTGCAGAAGAGGTGGATATTTACTTTAAGACTAATGAACTTTGTTGCCTATACTATGGGTTGTTACAATTTATGATTGCCCTTTCGTACAAACTTTGTTGCCTATTGTTTTTTTCCATGTTTATTAGTTTACTAATGGCTAACAAGTTTTGTTGCTCATATCAATATTATTTTGCCTTGCTCTTGCATGTCTTGAAAAGTAACTAGAATTTCTAATATTGATATTGTTTTCCCATCTAGCTTTTACTTTTATCATGTCCACGGACTGGAGTTCATCTCTCCAATGCCAAGAATTTATACAAAAGTAAATTGTAACAAGCATAACTGTAAATATACATTCAAAACTTCAAAATAATCAGCATGAAAAACTTGATTTCTGTTTTACCTGACAAAAAAGTTATGGAAGATTGGCAAGACCAAATGTGAAATAATAATGCTGTCAGGATGAGAAACATCCACAATATGCCAACTACAAGAGCCAAACGTATGAAGCCCCTCTTCCAGACAATCTTCATTGCATGATCTTGTGACATCCTCCCAGGAAAATAAAAACTGCCATCAACATCTATATTCAAAATCCAGAAAAGAGTTAGCTTACATATTGATTCGTTACAACAAAAGAAAGTCACTACAGACCCCAAAACCTATGAATAAGGCATTCTTACCTTTAAAAAGACTTCGATTGTTCCAGTCTCCTCTGCGATTTGCCCGTAAAGAGACAGAACATTGGGCTCCACTATCCATAATTATATCTTTTATTGAACTTCAACATACATAATTACTTCTTTAGCCATATCATATTTCCAGCAAAAATGAATTCTACAATCAAAATGAAAACATTCAATGGAAAGATATTAGGTAACTGAACTCATATGGTTTAGATATTTTCCAGAAATTTTTACAAAAAAAAGAAAGCTGTTTTCCAGGAATGGTGTTGAGTTTTTTTTTTCTTGGAAGAGGGAAAAGAACGAAAAAAGGAAGATCTATAAAATAATTTCATCTATAAGTGGTTAAGCATTGTTCTATCATATGAATAGCAACAGCATATTACAGAACACAAAGCTTTTAATGAACTCAGAAGAAAATATTGGTTCATATAGCTGTTTTTTTTTGGAAAAATGAACATTATATTGTATTAAACTTTTAAACATAGTTCCATGCATATCATTCTGATTTTTGAGGGAATTGGAATTGCCTGGAATTTCCCTCCTTACATACTTTATAAGTGTAAGAGCATGGATAAGCAAATTACCACAGACCGCAGCGAGTAGACATGCGAAACAGGTTAAACAGGCAGTTTAAAGGTGCAAAACATGACCAGTAATCCTCAGTAGTCTTCAGTAGTTTCCAACAGAAACAGAATCTTTAGCTCAAGTATGTGCGCAGATTGGGAATGACACGTGTCTTAGTACCACAACCCTGTGTGGGATTCAATAAGAATCTCCTATATTAAAGCAGGTTGATGTGGCATTAACCTAAGTGGTTTAGAACATTCCTGAAGCATGCTTTCTATGTGATCTGATAAAGGGGGAAGAAGAACATAGGTGTAAAAGGCTTAAGAGAAAAGCATAGAAATTTCCAGAAAATGGCTTCCAAGAAAGCTATAAAAAAGGGCAGATCTCAGGACAATGATACAGACAACAGATTCCAAAACCCTAAGTCCATTCTCAGTCCAGACCAGTTTAAGATTTCAGAACACAGACCTTGGATCCCATATCTGAGGACCCTTCACAGTCAACAACCTCACTCAACTTTCAGGCAGGTATCGGCCAGTCTGCCCTGATGTTCTTCCAATAAACTAAGCTATGGGCCAGTCCAGTCTTTCTTATATTTACATAATGTACACTCATTGATCAAAACATTTAAGTAAACTATAATTATTTTTTTATCAATAAATAAACTATAATTATGATCAAGATATATCTTCTCCTGCCATGTGAATTTTTTGTTAGCTTCCTATATACGAGATCCACCATATGTTGGGCGTCCAACAAAACTACCAGAAAACTATCTTCCTCTTTACACCCCCCCCCCCCAAAAAAAAAAAAAAAAAATCCTCCTTGCTTCCTCAAGACCTGCCAGAGAGCTTTCATTCTGCATCAAGAGCCTTGCAAGGGAACCCTGCTGCTGCTAACACTCTGCAATCATTTACTGTTAGCACATAACCGAACATTGCTTCGCCTGTATCAGGCATATAATAACCACCAATATATAAGCATATTTCATTGCACTCAGTTACTTCACGAGACAACTGAGAAATGGCGCGGAGGATTGATTTGTTCAATTGTCTTCAAAGGTATATAATTATGCAAGGTATCAATTAGTTTTCATGTAGGATCTTGTTCCTAGCACCTATATTGGCCTTATTGCTAGTAGTGCTTTTGATAGAAGTTCTTGCTTCTGAATTTATGACTCCCACTTCAGTGGACCTTGCATCCAATCTTGTAATACTCCATGGACCACTTTATTATCATTTACCTTTGAGCTGAGATTAATCTGTAGGCCGAACCACACTACTTTGACAAAGAAAGCAACTTTGCTCAGCTATTGGTAAAAATTGTATTGGCACTTGTTAAAACACCACCCCAGAATGCCTTCCACGCAAAAACTTATCTAAAAGGAACCTTTTCTTCCATACATAATTCCATTTGACTCACTAATAAGAAGATGCCAGCCGTTCTCTGATGTAGGATTTATATGCAGACTCTACAGAATACTGGAAGGAATGTGATCACTTCCATAGGAATAGATCCTTTTTCTGATTCTTCACTAATGTGATGTGTATCTGCTGAATGCACTCCACATCCTAGTCATGAAAGCATAAAAAAAGGGCAGCCCAGTGCATGAGGCTCCCACCAATGTGGGGTCTGGGGAGGGACTGAGGGACAGATGTACACAGCCTTACTCATGAAAACCTAGCTTTAATTTTTTTATGAATAAATGTAGCTTTAGTTTCCATATATCCCGTTGTCCTGCCTGATTTATTAATTCACTCACCTTCATAGTTCCCACTCTTTCCTTCATCTCGTCCCTTATCCTTGGTATTCCTCCTAGTATTTCTAGTACCCAAGGATCCCCCACCACCCAAACTCCGCATCCATTCTGAACTTGCCAAAACAAGTTATTTTGAGTTCACTTGCAATTTTTACGACATTTTCCACCATAATGAATGTGATTTTTTTTTTCTTTTGATTGAAAAGAGAACTTTGGTTCAAATATTTGGCATTAACGACTTTTGAGCACGAATTTCCTGTGAGTCATCATTCTCCATATTTGTTTGCCAAAAATAGCCATGTCCATTTCATGCACTTGTTGAAATCCCAATCCTTCATGCTTTTGTCTGCATAATTTGCTCCGTTCAATTATATACATGCTACGCCTGCCTTCTGACCCTGTCCACCAGAAGTGGTTTTGTAAACTCTCTATTTGTTTAGAGACTTTCTTTGGTAAGATGCTCACCCCCATGGTATATATGGACATGGCTTGGACAGCTGCTGTAATCATTGTGGTCCTACTCCTACCAGCCTATGAGAGTAACTTGGCGCTCCAAGAGGCTGTTTTTTCTTTTGTTCTATCAATCAACTCTGGGTGTGCTCCTTTTGTATTCTCATTTACCCATAATTTGATTCCCAGATACTTTTCATTCATCCCCATTATTCTTTGCATAAATTTCCTCTTCCAACAATGAACATTTGCACTAAAGAACATGCCACATTTAACTTTGTTTATTTTCTCTCCTGACATTTGCTTAAGTTTACCTAAAATGAATAATGCAATCATAAGCAAACAACAAGTAGTTTATAGATGGGCAATTTCTCCCTAATTTTATACCAGTATACCCTTTATCTCTCCTTTCATTTCTACATGTTGGAGCATGCTAGAGAGCATCTACATGACTATAATGAAGAGATAAGGAGATAATGGTCTCCTTGTCCCACTCCTCATTTAAGGTCAAACAATTTGGATGGAACACCATTTACTTTGATGGCAAACTGTGGTGTAGTGATACACTCATGTATCCATTTGCACAGTCATCCAGAAACCCCATTTTTTCCATCACTTGAAGTATGAAAGATCCCTTCACTCTATCATAATCAGGTGACCTGTTCAATTTAATAGCCAACCATCCTATACCTTTCTTTTACTTCTTTATCTTCCTTATGATCTCCTTGGTCAGTATAACAATATCCATCCCTTTTATTTTAGTCGCCCTATATATACTAATAGAAGTTGGCGCCGCCAGCACTGTTCCATTTCCAATCTCTTCTCTTCTCTTCTTCCTTCTCTCTTCTTCTTCTCTTCTCTTCTTCCTTCTCTCTTCTTCTTCTCTTCTCTTCCTCTTATTTCTGGCCGGACACACTGTCAAGAATAAGGAAGAAACTTCAGAAGTTATTGTGCAGTTTTTCAAAGGGCTCTACTCAAAGGATGGTACTAGCAGAATGCCTCTGAACATATGGGAAGGTCCAAGATTGTCTGAAGACAAAAAGGTGTGGCTAGAAAGACCTTTTGAAGAACAAGAAATTAAAGAAGCAGTTTTTAAGATGGATGGTGATAGAACTCCTGGACCAGATGGGTTCCCTATTCTTTTCACCAACTTTGCTA
This sequence comes from Nelumbo nucifera, assembly GCF_055504915.1. Taxonomy (NCBI): domain Eukaryota; kingdom Viridiplantae; phylum Streptophyta; class Magnoliopsida; order Proteales; family Nelumbonaceae; genus Nelumbo; species Nelumbo nucifera. The sequence continues at coordinate 110,338,347 of NC_142651.1, forward strand.
GGACACAATCAAGTCTGATCTAGTGGAGGTATTTGCAGACTTCTACCTATCAGCCATTGTGAACAAGGGAAACAACTCAACATTCATCACCCTAGTGTCAAAGAAAGAGAGAAGTTAAGGATTTCAGACCTATCAGTTTGGTGGGAAGCTTATACAAAATAGTAGCGAAAGTGTTGGCGACCAGACTAAAGGAGGTGTCGAATGATCTTTTTTCTTTTTTTTTATCAGTGTGCTGAATGATCTAATTTCAAACAACCAATTTGCTTTTGTACAAGGAAGACAGATTACTGACAGCATTCTAGTGGCCAATGAATGTGTAGAAGAGAGATGACAAAGTGGCAAGCCAAGGGTAGTAATCAAGTTGGACCTTGAAAAGGCCTATGACAAAGTGGATTGGGATTGCTTGTTAGTAGACCTGTTCATGGGCCGGGCTGGGCTTTTACTCTTCATGAATAAAAATTTGTTAGGCCCGAGCCCGAGCCCGGCCCGACCAACGGGCCTACAACTTGGGCCCGAGCCCAACCCTGATAAAAAGCCCGAAGCCCGAGCCCGGGCTTTTACTCACCGCCGGTGACTGTGTTCGTCGGAGCTAAGTTCGCGGTGAGCTGCGATTTTAACAGTGAAAAGTGTGCCAGTTCGCATCTAAGAGAGAGAGAGAGAGAGAGAGAGAGAGAGAAAACTCACCGCCGCCGCCTCGCCGATGTCTGAGATTTGAAAGAGAAGTGAGAAGAGGAACGAGAGAGAGAAAGAAAGAGAGAGAGAGAGAGAGAGAGAGAAGAAGAGGACTCACCGCCGGAGTTGTTGTGCCTGTGAATGTTCACCACCTCGCCGGTTGTGTGGCTGCCTGAGAGTGTGAGGACTGAGGAGGATGTGAAGAGAAGAGAGGTTCGACTTAGGGTTTTTTAAGTTTAGTCTATAGGTCGGGCCGGGCTATTTTGGCAAATCCCAAGCCCGGCTCGAATTTATTGCGGGCCGGGCTTTTTGGCCCGAGGTTAAGCCCGCGGGCTCATTTGCATGTTCAAGCCCGTCCGGAGGCCGGGCCGGCCCGTCGGGCCACCCGGCCCATGAACAGGTCTACTTGTTAGAGACTCTACGCCTTAGAGGTTTCGGTAGAAGGTGGATGAGATGGATAAAAGGGTGTATTAGCTCTACTTGGTTTTCAGTCCTGATTTAATGGGGAACCTATTGGTTACTTTAATGCAAACAGGGGCTTGAGACAAGGGTGCCCTTTCTCCCCTCTACTCTTCACTTTGGTGGCGGATGTACTCAGTTACTTGATACAAGAAGCGAGGGAGTTAAATTTGCTGAAAGCCTTTGAGATAGGTATGGAGGCAGTTCCAGTTTCTCGCTTGATGTTTGTAGATGACATTATTCTTTTTCTGGAGGCGGATTGGGAGAACATTTCCATCTTAAAGAGTGTGCTAAAGAGTTTTGAGATGGTGACTGGACTCAGAATTAATTACTCTAAAAGCAGCATTGTGGGGCTGAATGTTGGTGACCCTCTATTGGAGAGGTTTAGGGAGCTGTTGGGGTGTAAGTTGGAGAGGCTCCCTATTGCCTGTTTGGGAATGCCTCTTGGGGGGAACCCGAGAAATCAAAGTTTTTGGGACCCGGTAGTGGAAAAATGTGAGAAAAGATTGGCCACATGGAAGAACAGCTTTCTTTCAAAAGGTGGAAGACTTACACTAATTAAGGCTTCCCTCGCCAACCTACTTTCTGTCGGTTTTCTGAATCCCAAGCAAAGTAAAAGCAAGATTGAAAAACTACAACGGGATTTCCTTTGAGAAGGGGGTAGTGAAAACAAGTGTCATCTAGTAGGCTGGAAGCAGGTTTATAAGCCAAAGGAAGTTGGTGGTTTGGGACTAGGACATATTAAAGAAAGGAACTTGGCCCTTCTTGGAAAATGGCTTAGGAGATATCCCTTGGAAATGGAAGCGTTGTGGACAAAAATCATCAAGAGCAAGTATGGGAAACATGCCAACAGTTGGGCTAGCAAGGTCCACTTGAACCGGGTCAAAGCATCAAACCCTTGGAAAGGTATTACTTCTATCCATGATATTTTTCTTGATTTTGTTAGATACCAGGTGGGGAATGGTAATAGAATCAAATTCTGGTCTGATTTGTGGTGGGGGGAGGACACCCTCGCTAACTCCTATCCTAGAATCTTTAACCTGTCCCAATCCAAAGCCACGGTAGCCTCTAGCCTCAACCCCTCACCCTTCAGAACAACTTGGAACCTAAACCTCAGAAGGCCTCTAAGGGAAATAGAAATTGCTGATATAGCTAGTTTGCTAAACTCTCTTAATGAGGTCTACATCTCTCCCACTACACCTGACCAAAGAATCTGGAAACCTAACCCTGCTAGTAAGTTCTCCTCTAACTCCTTCTTCAAGGCTCTAGTGTCAGAAGATCCAATGCCTCCTTTTCCGGCTAAGAAAGTCTGGAGACCACACATCCCCCGTAGAGTCTCTTTCTTTGTGTGGGAAGCCTGTTTAAAGAGAATAAACACATGCGAGTTGCTGCACAAAAAGTTCAAAGGCAGATTATGCATCTCTCCTCATGTTTGTCCTCTTTGTCTTGGCATTGGGGAGACAACTGGCCACATCCTTCTCCACTGCCCGATCAGTAGAAAGGTTTGGTACTTCTTCCTAAACCTAGTGGGTTATAGCTGGGTGTTCCCGGAGAGGGTGGTGGACATCTTGTGGCAATGGCAAGGCAGAGGACTTGGAAAAAGAGGAAGATTTTACTGGAATATAGTGATCCATGCAGTCTTATGGGGTATTTGGGAAGAAAGGAACATTAGAACCTTTGAAAATAAAGCTAGAAATATTGAAGATCTAACTTCCTACATCACATATCTCTGCAATCTTTGGGTAATTAACTCTGAAGTGTTCAAGGGGCTCTCCCTAAATGATCTCCAGAGAAACCTACCAGAAATCCTACACTCCTCTCCAACATCTTGGAGAGACAGTGAAATCTAGCCGTAGGGCTATTTTTGTACTTGTACTTTTCTTTGCTGTATACCTATTCTTTGTATTATATCTCTTTTGTACATTAAGGGCAGATCTATCCTTTTACAACTTAATATAAATATATCTTTTAGGGTGTCAACTGACACAAGGTGTCACACCCACCATTCGGCTGTTCTCTCTATGTCTGCCTCTCTCTTTCTCAGACTTTCAAACTGACTTTGACGTGGTATCAGAGCAGGTCATGACCTGAACTTCTCTCAACAGATCGGCTACCACTGATTCAAGAACTCCATAACAGTATTTAGAAGTTCTTGAGTATTCTTGTTTCCTCTCTTCTTGGATCGCCTATAGATCTAAACTCTACAGATCTGTTTCCTGGACTGTTGCGCCACTGGGTACAATCTTTTTTTTATATCTCCCTATAGAGGCATCGGATCATCCTGGAATTTTAGATCTGGTGTCGCCCAGAGCAGATATATTGAACCTCTTTGGTTTGGTTTGGATCGGTTTCGTCTTTGAGGGGTTTTGATCCACTTGTCAGTTCAGCAGAAATCTACAGTTGCCTTTTTTGGACATCAGAAGAAAGGTATTCTTCTTTTCTTCTATGGTTCGAATTTCTTTTGGTTTCTGGAAGTGTGTGTTGTTGCCCTTTGTCATTCGATGGCATCAGAAAGGATGGATGTTCTTCCTATGAAGTTCAACGGTACGAACTACGCACTATGGAAGTTCAATTTTCAGTTTCATGTCAAAGCTAAGGGCCTTCGGGGGTACCTAGATGGATCTGTGCCTAAACCTGATGACTCTGACACCAAGGGACTTAATCAGTGGAAGATCGACAACGCAAAAATTGCGTCATGGATTCTAGGCTTAGTCGAAACTGATATTGCTATCCCTACGAGAGGGAACAGGACAGCCTATGAGATGTTTCAATACCTTGAGAAAGTTTATCAGCAGTCGAATACCTCTAGACAATATCAGATAGAGGTTGACATTTTTTCTTACTATCAGGGAGATAGAAAGGTCCAGGAGTACTATGCCGCGTTCATTAACCTCTGGATAGAATATGAGTTAGTTCATATGGGAGATGATCCTTCAAACTGTTGTGTTAAATACATGAAGGAACACTACGACAGGAGAAAAATTATGCATTTCCTAATGCACCTAAGGCCAGAATTTGAAGTTGTCTGTTCTAATATCCTAAGCTGAGGAACACTTCCCGACTTAGATACTATCCTTGGGGAGATTTTGAGGGCAGAAACTAGATTGACTACTCAAACTGCATTGGATGGAAGGAAGGATTCCAACATTGATGTTGTCTTCTTGGCAACTAAACCAAAGGGGAAGAAGGATTTCTCTAAGATACAATGTTATGAATGCAAGGAGTATGGGCATGTTGTCTCCCATTGCAAGAAGAAAAACACATGCACCTATTGCAAGCAGGTCGACCACATCATCACTGAATGTCCTACCCGGTCACAGAAAGGTAGTGGTCCAAATCAAAAGAAAGGTAACTACAAGGCCTATCAGACTATTGTAAATGGTTCAGATGCCTCCTCCTCTATCACTTCTGTAGCTAGACAAAATGACACCTCCAATGGTATGTCTGAAGAAAGGATTCGACAGCTCATGTCCTCGGTCATCTTCTCAGCGTTCTCTGCTATCGGTCTGTCTAGTAAGTCACCGACCTGTTGCCCTTCACCGAACCACCTCTGGTGTATAGACTCAGGAGCCTCTAACCACATTACAAGGGCTACTCTTGGTCAGTATTCCAAACCCCATCTCCCCGATAGACATATTATTACTGCAAACGGTGAGAAACTTGACATACTTGGTTGTGATGATTTGTACTTATCTACCTCTAAATCATCTTCGTTTCATTTATCCAAAACTCTATTTGTACCTAAACTCATCACCAATTTGATTTATGTTGGCCAACTTGTAGAGGAAGGTAACAATGTCACATTTACTTCTGATGGTTGCTTGATGCAGGACCGGAAAACTGGGGAGGTGAAGGGGAAGGGGCATAGACTGGAAAGACTCTTTGCCTTGGAGTTTGAGAAGAATAAGATTGATTCTACTTCTACTTCTTGTTTGCTTTCTACTACCTCTAGTTTTGGATCTTTTAATTGTAATAATGATTGCCATTTGTGGCATAGACGCCTTAGCCATCCTTATTCTAAGAAACTTGATCAATTATTTGATCCTGGTAGTTTACCTGTTTCTATTATTTCTTTTAGGAATGTGAATAAAGATTGCATTATTTGTGGTTTATATAAGAGTCATATTTTACCATTTCCTTCTTATTCTGAAAATGCAACCGTTCCCTTTCATTTAATACATAGTGATGTCCGGTCGTCTCCAGTTGTTTCACGACTGGGGTATAAGTATTTTGTAACCTTCATTGATGACTGCACTTGTTTTACTTAGGCTTATTTTCTTCGAAAGAAATCTGAAGTGTACACTGTTTTTAAACACTTTCACGCTTATGTAATTACCCAATTTGATGCTCGAATTTGTGTGCTAAGATCGGATTCAGGGGAGAAGTATATTGATGGGGATTTTCAAAACTACCTGAAACAACATGGAATTCAACCCCAAAAATCTTGTCCGGGTACCCCACAACAAAATGGGGTAGCAGAAAGGAAGAATGGGCACATCTTGAGTGTAGTCAGAACCCTTTTACAAGATTCCCATGTACCCTCTTGGTTTTGGGTGGAGATGGCCAACACTGCTGTGTATCTCATAAATCGTCTTTCGTCATATGTTTTGAATAACTCCTCTCCTTTTCAATCTCTTTTTCACAAACCTCCAAACCTATCCATGCTCAGGGTTTTTGGTTGTACTTGTTTTGTCCACCTTCTACCCCATGAACGCGCAAAGTTAACTACACAAGCAGCTTTGTGTGCCTTCATGGGATACAGTTCTCAACATAAGGGGTTCCTTTGCTATGATCCCTTGGTTCGTCCCCTTCAAATCTCTCATAATGTAGTTTTTTCTTGAAAGTGTGTCATTTTTTGAACATATTGTGAAATTCCCAACTCCTTCTATTTCCTTGTTGCACAGTTTTGATTCTACAGGCACCTCAGATATTCCATTCCATTGTCACCCCCGCAGCAGCTTCAGACATACTTCAGGAAACAATGGTCTTCTTCAGTCTCCATCCCCCCCCCCTCTGCTCCGCCTCCAATTGTTGATCCGGTCACTCCAGCTCCCTTAGTAAGTGTACCTGACCTTCCTCCTAAACCCACTTTATGCCATTCCACTAGAATCTCTCGACCACCTAACCGCTATGGTTATTCACCAGACCATAGCTCCTTTTCTACCGTTTTATCTGCCAATGGCATTCCCAGATCTTACCAGTAGGCCGTAGCAGAACCACACTGGAAAGATGCCATGGATTATGAGATTTGAGCCCTTCTTGAGAATGACACCTAGGACCTGGTTCAAGCTCCACCAGAAGCCTCTCTCATAGGAAGTCGATGGGTCTATTCTGTGAAACCGAAATCTAATGCAAGCCTAGACAGATATAAAGTCAGACTTGTTGCACAGGGATACAAGCAGGAATACGGGATAGACTATGAGGAGACCTTTGCTCCTGTAGCTAAAATGACTACATTGCCATATCTGCAGCCAAATAGTGGACAATCCATTAGATGGATGTCAAGAATGCTTTTCTTCATGGGGAGTTAAAAGAGACAGCCTATAATGAAGCCCCCTCTAGGATACTGTACAGATCCGAAACTTGTTTGTCGTCTGAAGAAATCACTCTATGGCCTAAAGCAAGCCCCTAGGGCATGATTTGAAAAGTTCAGATCCATCATCACCGGTGTTGGCTTTACCCAGAGTCCTTCTGATTATTCCTTATTCATTTTAAGGAGAAAGCAGGGAGTAACAATATTACTCCTATATGTTGATGATATACTCATTACAGGGGATGATACAGAAGGAATTTCTAGGCTACAACATTTACTCAGTGAGTCCTTCAAGATGAAGGACTTGGGGCCTTTGACATATTTCTTGGGCCTTGATGTGAGCAGAAATTCTCGAGGATACTTTGTTAATCAACAAAAGTATGCGGCTGACCTAGTTAAACAAGCAAATCTTAGTGACTCTAAGATTGTGGACACTCCACTAGGACTGAACCTAAAACTCAGCAAAGATGATGGGTCTCCCCTTGAAGATCCTACCCTTTATCGTCAGCTAGTGGAAAGTCTAATCTATCTCACCATGACTCGGACAGACATATCTTATGCAGTTCAGATAGTAAGTCAGTTTGTTTCTTCTCCAAGACAACCACATTTATCTGCAGTTCATCGGATTATAAGATATGTGTGAGGCACACTGTCACATGGGATATTCTTCTCCTCATCATCTCCCATTCATCTTATGGCCTATGCGGATGCCCTGACACCCGACGGCCCATTACTGGCTGGTGTGTCTTCCTAGGCAACTCCCTTATCTCCTAGAAGTGCAAGAAACAAGCTACTGTGTCCAAATCTTCCACTAAAGCTGAATACAGGGCTATGTCTTCCGTGTGTAGTGAGATCATATGGCTTCGGGCTCTTCTATTTGAAATACTAAATGAGCCGTCATTGTCTGTTCCTCTTTATGCAGACAGTATCAGTGCAATAAAAATTGCATCCAACCCCGTCTTCCATGAACGCACCAAACACAGAGAAGTTGACTGCCACTTCATTCGCGATCTCCTTCTTGAGAGTACCATATCTCTTTCCCATGTCTCTTCCGGGCTTCAACTAGCAGACTTGTTGACTAAAGCAATGACACGGGCTCGACATCTATTTCTCATGGACAAACCGATGCTTGTTCCTAGGCATCAGTTTGAGGGGGAGTGTAGAGACAGTGAAATCTAGTCGTAGGGCTATTTTTGTACTTTTACTTTTCTTTGTTGTATACCTATTCTTTGTATTATCTCTCTCTTGTACATTAAGGGCAGATCTGTCCTTTTACAACTTAATATAAATATATCTTTTAGGGTATCGACTGACACAAGGTGTCACACCCACCATTTGACTGTTCTCTCTATGTTTGTCTCTCTCTTTCTCTGACTTTCGAACGGACTCTGACACATCTGAGTGGACTATAAGACAGGCTCCTAGAAAAGGAGGAGGAATGACTAAACTTTGACCGGTAGCGCCCAAGGTTCCACAGGTCAAGCAGGAATTGGGGGTGTAATCCGAGGGGAAAGGGGGAATAGTTGCTGGGCTTACAGTGGCCCGATTGGGAGGGTTGATGCCACAAAGGCTGAGGCTTTGGCTGCACTCACAGGAAAAGTCCCCACTGCAGATCTGCTACTGAGCTTACTGGCCATTGATTTTACTGAGAAGCTGCCCTCTTTAGACCAATTCCATGTCCACTGGTCGTCCTGACTGCAGTCAATACTCTGAGCTTGTAAAGTTTCCAACAATCTCACAACTTCGTCCAATTCCCATTTCCCAATCAAAACGACTTCTTCTGAACTGTGGATCCCAGGTCACCTCATTACCCGAGGTGTAAGAGTCAGCAATCAAAGCATTCTGATTGGTGGCACACTGATAAAGAAGAGGAAAAACTTCAGCCAAAGGGTATTCCAAGCACCAAGGATCCTTCCAGAATCTGATTCTGTCTCCTCTGCCTACTTTGAAGCTTAAACCCTCTCTAAACATGGCAAAGCATTTCATTACGCCTTTCCATAAAGAACAGCCCCAATTAGGAAGTGGATCTCTCAATCTCCAATCACCCCACTCTACCCCAAACTTGGCAGCAATCAGGTTTCTCCACCAAGCTCCTCTTTCCGAGACAAATCTCCAGATCCATTTACTAAGAAGAGCCAAATTAGTCACCTTAACCATTTAGCAAATCCCCTTCTGTTAACCATATTTCCCTAGATTTTTGTTTCCATAATTTCTCCTCCCGTTCCTACCATCGATTATATTCTCCTTCCACTCTTTTTAACTTGTGGTGTTCTATAGTCCCATATCATTTTCCTGCAAGTCCCTTTGAAGCTCTTTCTCTAATTCTTTTAATTTCTCTCTAATTATTCTGAACAATTCTTTGTTTCGTATCTTAAAATTTTCTTTACAATTTTTAAATTTTTTTATTACAGTAAAAAAAAAAAATTGTCCCCTTCAGCCCCCATTCCATAATTTTCTTGTCAACATACCACATTCTCTTCATCCACCCACATTGCAATGAAGTAAAATTGTTTGGACCCGTCAATTTTGTTTGGTAAGCATCCAACATAAGCACTATATGATCGAATGTACTGTGTATATGTTCTGTATATTGGCTTCTGGGAACATCTGAAGCCAACCCTGTGTTTCCAAGCATCTATTTAACCTTTCCTTAACTCAACATCCCCCCTGTTGTTTATTTGATCTTGTGTAATATGGGCCCTGACTTTTTCTTATAATAAAAGAAAATTTTTATTAAAGAGAAATAAAAAGGAAACTGATTACAACCCCGACTAAGATGCTAAGTTAACACCTTGATCTTAATCTATCGACATCAAATAAACACAAAGAAGAAAATCTCATACAGAAACCTCACAAACTAAATAACAATTAACAAATACGCTTCATCACACTCAACTCTGAACTTCCAAAAAATACAAAGAAAACCTTCCTCCAAAGTGCCGATATCAACCCCCCCGCCCTCTTCAGCAACACTGCCGCTACTCCCCCCCATCTAACACTTCCTCTTGCCCTTTTATGAGCTCGTTCCATGACTCTCCTACAGTGGCAATCAAATTTAATAGAGATTGAGATAATCGGTGATCATTCACCCTACGACCTTCATAATCATAGTCTTCTCTACCGTTTCCTATAAAAAAAAAAGAAATCTAGTCTTCTCACAGGATCACCGTAAACCAAACAGCTCCAATAGGAAGAACCGTTAAGATTGTTCCATAAGCTTCAGTGGTATAATAGTCTCCCTGAGTATCCATGTGCCTCCTGAATAGCATGATTTTTATAATTTAATTTTCTTATCAATTTTATGTTGTTATCTCCATTCAACTGTGTTTCTGAGAGGAATAGAACGTCAGGGTTGCACATACCGCACAATCTTGTTAAGAAACGCATTGTTTCTGGGTTATTACACCCTCTCGCTTTCCAAGGAATGGTTCGCATTCTCACAATAAATTCCACACAAATAATTTTGCTATATAAATACAAGCACTGGTAAAAAATACCTGTTCTTCACCAGAGAAACCAAACTCTGTGTCACGGACTTCGTCGGTTTGCCGTCTGTCCACTGCAGATGGAAAAGTCCAGATATAAAAGCATGTGAGCCAGAACAAAACAAGGAATGGTTTTCCTGTGCTTCTGCTATAAGCGATTCTCCACAGAGCTTTCTAGCAAAAATATTTCAGGCTGATTGCCGAGGAAGCTTTGTAAGAGTTACAGTTACAGGCTGGATACCGAAGAAATACAAAAACTTCAGGATTCCGAAAAACAAAGACAAGCTGATCGCTGACGGTGGTGGCCGGTAGGGTTTCTCGAAACTTCTCCCCGAAGCACACAACAAAATGCTCTTGCGCTCTGTGGTTGTTCCTTGGCTCCAATGTTCAGACAACAGAAAGGCTGTCAACCTTCTTATTTCGCAGCGCATTGAATGATAGGTTGGTAACGATCGGAATAGAACATGAGGGAATTCTCATCTCACCAGTCACCACCACTTTTTCTTCTCTACCCCGATGACGATGGCTCGATGAGGCTCCGGACATCTTACACTTCCATGTGGACCATCATAATAATAAACTGTGAGAATCAAGAAAGTGTATAAAAGACCTAGATCTCAAGAGGAAACTAATGACAATCGGAAAAAATAATCTTTCTACAATGGATCTCATCAGTCTTTAGAGCAAATTAAGAAACAAGGTCGACAAGATAAACTTGGCATGATTTAAAAAAGAAGAAACGGAAATGTATGTGTGTGCCTTTTTCGTAATAAAGCACTGCACAAAAAAATAGTAAATAAAAGGAATGAATCATGCGAATTAATGCAGATAACGTTAGGATGAAAGGATAAGATGAGAATACTGAGTTTACATTGCATTTGATAAAATCTTTCTTGCTGTGACAAATTACAGATCTCGTAGGAAACTCATAAAGTCATATGTCTCAGAACAAGATAACAGGAATAACACACGTGACCGTTCAAGTGTTCATTAATCAAGGCGGTGTTTGGCATCGGTACCATGTCAGAGAAAACAAAACGGTGCTGGAAGCAACGCTTTCTTAGTGATGTTTGGTATCGTTTACTTTATTCAGTAAACGTTTAATTGATGGTGCCACATAGGCATCATCTCGGTATTTTCTCTCTCTTGTTCATCCCCATACATAAAAAATGTAAAAAGTGTGTGCCTAATGGTGCCCAGTTGTATTACATTTCTCGGTTTTACTAGCATATAAAGTACAAACATTTATTCAATAAACATAAACGGTACCAAACACATACCTTGTTTGATACCGTTTTCTTAATAAAACATTTGGAAATCGGAAAGTGTGGTCTAGAGTAATGCTAAGTTTGATGTTTTTTAGAAAAATTGTGCATTGCTGCCAATGATGCAATGACATGGCATCAATGTGATATCATCTTGGATGTTGGATAATAAGATCAATATTGAAAACTTTGTTGCCAGTCCTGGTATCGAACAAAACTAGTGCTATTTTCTCAAAATCCACCTATATGATAGCACCGGTTTCAAACAAAAAAATAAGAGAAAACGATGCTTACAACTTTACATGCCCAGCACCATTTTTCTCAAAAAACGGTGTGATGTCCCTAGCATTGATGCCAAACACCTACCAAGTGAACATTCATTCTCTTTCATCGTTCAGGATTGTCACCCTAACTCTCTTCGGACATAATGCATCTAACACAAATACCCAATAGGCCGATAAAAAGGGGAAAGTTATTGATATGGACACTTCACTTCAGAAATTTTGGCTTACTATCAAAAACATGAATTGGGATTTGCTACTCACAAGATGCAACTCACACCAACTTTACGGCGTAGGGGTGTCAATCGGTCGGTTTTGGGTTGGATCCAATCCAATTCAAACCTTATCAAATTGGATTTGGATGGTCCGTATAATTATTGGATTGGGTAAATCCAAAATAAATTGGTCAATATTCCTATTGGCCTGAATTGGACCTAAACCAAAATTCCAATAATCCGATCATGAGGCCAAACCCTTGTCCAACTTGAAACTGATCATAACTGAAACTGGCATAAAATTACTTTTATGAAAGTACTTTTACGAAAACATTTTTATAAAAGTAATTTTACGAAAGCACTTTTTACAAAAATACTTTTACGAAAGCACTTTCACAAAAGTGCTTTTATGAAAGCACTTTTATAGAAGCATATTTATAAAAGCATTTTTACGAAAACACTTCTACAAAAGTACCTTTACACAAACAATTTTACAAAAGAACTTTTACGGAAGTACTTTTACAAAAGCACTTTTATAAAAGAACTTCTACGAAAGCACTTTTATAAAAATACTTATATAAAAGTACTTTTGTGAAAGCATTTTTACAAAAGCACTTCTAGGAAAGTACTTAATTACTTTTATAAAAGTACTTTTGTAAAATCACTTCTATGGAAGTATTTTTATAAAAGTACTTTTATGAAAGTACTTTCATTAAATTACTTTTACAAAAGCACTTTTACGAAAGTACTATCAACAATTTTCATGTATTTCAATTAGCACAAAATATGGAGACAAATTACAAAATAAAATTGTAATAAAGAAAAATAAACAAGGGAATGAACTCTCTTTGATTTTTTGCTCGATGACGTGAACAACCTCTGATTAACGGTCGAATTTGGTGAAGACGAAGGCGTTGGCTTGTTTCCCGTACTTCTTGAAGTGTTGATGTAGATTCATCGATTTTGGTGCTTTGGGAGATTTGATGTAGCTTTCTTCACTTTGAGCTTCGCGCTTGATCGGCTATGAGGGATGCTTCTCTAAGAAGGGCCCTTTTTGTGGTGGTTTGATTTTCTTTGGAGAGCTTGAATCCAAGTGAGTTGTAGAGAACTAATAAGCTTTTCCCTTCTTTCTTCTCTCTTTATCTTGAAGTTATTGGAGTTTGCAAGAGCATGTAGTTGCTTGCAATCCTCAAGTGTTGGTGTCTAAGGGCTTCTTGCAATGTGATTCTCCAAAAGAGGAAGAACCCTCTTTCTTCCTAGGTAAGGTTATTTATAGCCAAGGATTAAGACTAACACCTCAGCCCTCTTAGCTAACCAATTCATGTGAGTGGGGTGTTTGATTAGCATCAACTCCTATGCATGTACCATTATGTAAGAGTTAGTGGTCTTGCCAATAAGACCACCCTATTACAATAGAAGATGGGCCAGATTGGACTTAATACACTTGGATCCTTAGGCCATCAAGACATACTTATGTAGACTTGGGCCTTGGGCCCATGAAGGCCCATATTAATTTGAGAGGGCTATCATGTAACTTAAGTCCACTTATTTGACTTAAAAAATTCACATGTCTACAAGTACTTTTATCAAAGTACTTTTATGAAAGAATTTTTACAAAAGTGTTTTCTCAATGCCAAAAGGGTATATTTTTATAATTTTCAGAATTCTTCATTTTAATATATTTTTTGTAAATTTTATATGTTCTGTTTTTTATATATAATTTTTGATATTTCATTCGGTTTGGCTACATAAATGCTGTTTTGCCATTTCATTCTGTTTAGGGATGCAATTTTGGTGGATAGGGTAGGGTTAACAGTTAGCCCAAGCCCAACCCTAAGATGTAAGGTTCAGGCTCAGGCCTTGCCCAACCTGGTTTTATCAACCTACGCCCAACCTGAACTTAACCCAATTCAACTCAGGTTGAACCAGGCTGGGCGGTTGGTTTGGTTTGAAAGAATCTATGGTTATATTTTCATATAGTCATCATTTACTGGTCTTTAGAGCCCGCCGTAGAAGCAAAATGGATAAAATATATATATATAAGTTTCATTAACAAAATATGTATGCATATTCCATACATACATACACGAATATATATTAGTTAGTTAGTCAGTTAGTTAGAAAATATATTATTCTACTAATAAGATGCATATGTGTATGTATTTGTTCATGTGGGGCTTGGGCTACTTGACATTTCAACCCAATCCCAACCCAATTTTGAGTCAGGCCCAAGTTTTTGGCCTAGGCCCAACATGAAGCCTGAAAACTCAAGTGGTGTCAAAGCTAGGATTGGATTGGGTTGGGTTGGGCTCAGTTTGGGACCGCCCAAGTTGCATCCCTAATTTGTTTAATGCCCTAGTTACTAGGGTGGAGAAAGTGATATCCTGAGTTGGGGAATGGGGATGAGCCCACCCTGGTATTAGCCACATTAAGATCCCATTTGTTTTTACTTATAAAAAAGTATTTCTTTTAAGAGTCGGGACCACACATTAAGTGGTTATTAAGTGCTTATATGTGTTTGGTAAAAATGCGAAGACAAAGTACTTTTTTTTAAAGCAGCACTTCTTAAAAAAGTGACCTCAAGGTTGCTTTTTTTTTCCGCACTTCTTGTAGAAGTGCTTCTTCCAATCGAATGGGACGGAATAGTCCTGTTAAAATTTTAAATACCCAAAATACCCTTGCATGAGGGTTTTCTTCCCTCTCCTCCCATTTGAACACAACAAACCAAGGAGCGGCACCTTTAGTTGCAGGTCCACCGGCGATGATCAACGATGAGGAAAAACGGCCAGTAGACTTGTCGTTTTGCTCTTTTTTGTGAAGTTTTTTTTTTCGACTTGAAGCTATTTTCTTGTTTTTTTTTTAAGTCTGAAACTCCCCTCTTCTCTTGTTTGCATATATGCTTTTGGGCGAGTTTAATGACAACAATCCCATTGTCCAGCAGCCGCCGACAACAAGAAGGTTAGTTCGCCCAAAACTCCTCCCCTCCATGTTTGATGTTCTTTTTGGTTTTTTTGGATGATTATTTGCCTGATTCAAAATTTTTTGGTTTCATATGAGAAATCTTTTTTTTTTTTGCATTGTCTATGAATTGGTTCCTATGCATAAATAGGATTTTTTGGCTTTTTTTGTTGAAAATCATGCAAAAAATTAATGAAATTAGATGAATATTTGGTGACGTTAAATTCACATTGCATTTTGATGTGTGAATTGGTGTAGCCAGAAGCGTGTCGTTAATCACTTTAAAACACTAGTTTAGAAATTTATAAATTTTTTCAATCCTCACGTAACCTTAAACAACGTAGTACGTGGTGAGGAAGGGGTCGAACACATAGGGAATCAAGAATAAAAATTATTATTTTTTGTTCTGGACAAATAAAAGGAAAATGGATATAGGATGTGCAGAAAATAAGAAAATAAAATTTATTAATGCAGAAATTGAAGATTTGGAATTAAACAAGACAATAATTAATGTTCATAAATTAAAGAATACTGAAATCAACAAAAGAAACAAATAAAAGTGATTCAAAATTCGGATCCAGTGGCGGTAGCTGTTCGGAAAGACGAAATACAAGCGTTCCCCCTCCATTCAGCCCTCGAACCCCTCGAGACACCTTAGCCTTGAAACAGACGAATTTAGATATGCAAAATACACAAACGAACATAAATTAAATCTAACAGATTGCTGAAATAAGAATAACATAAAAGAAAATAAAGAAAATGAAAAGGATGGCTAATCAAATCCAAAGGCGGTAGTTGCAGATTGGCTGGACTGCTTGCAATAACCCCTCCTAACAAGATATGGACGCCCTTCCCTTCTACAACCCTTGAACTCCTCAAGAAACCTTAGCCTTGTGAACTAGGTGAATTGACCAACATAAATAAAAATAACATAAAATAAAATAAAGAAAACGAAATGAATGGATGATCAAATCCAGTGGCGGTAGTTGCAGATTTGCTTAACTGATTGCAGGAACCCCTCCTGACAAGATCTGGACGTCCTTCCCTTCTACAACCCTTGAACTCCTCAAGAAACCTTAAACTTGAATTGGGTGAATTGACCAACCCCTTCTTTAGGGCCATTGGGGTCCTTTTAATAGAGAAGGGTGGTCATAACTGGTATTGGAGAGAAAGAGGGGGGCGGCGGTTGGGTTTTTTACAAAAATATGGGTGCCATAGGGTTGAGAATGGAGGGTTAGGATTGTTCCAAGGTGATCCTAAGGCTGAGAAGAGAAGGAGAGGGCGCCCAATATTACGTATGGCTGAGATTTGGGCTCCTAAGATTGGATGGTGGAGATTTAAGCACCTAAGGCTAAAAGGTGGAGATTAAAAGGAGTGGGTGGCACCCTAGAGTGAATGGTTGAGATAGAGAGTGAAATAGAGGGCTGAGATCTAGTGGCTAAAGGCTGAATGGTGGGGATTAGAAATTAGGTGGCACCCTAAGATTAGAATGCTAAAGAGAGAGCGCCCTAGAATGGAGGGTGGAGATTAAAAGGAATGGAAGGTGACGATTTAGCAGTTAGGGGCGGTTATAGGTGAAAACAACGAGTGGGGAGGCGCCCTAAGGTTTGCTAAGGAGAGGGGAGTATGCTAATATAGTAGGAGGGGCGCCATTCTGGGTTTAGCAGATAGGAGGCGCCCTCCTGTGCTCAGTTTTTCACAAAACACCCCATCTCTCAGCTGGAATTCACACCAACTTCCCAAAAGCTGCATTTTAGCCCTAGAACTTCCCCACTTTTCCCAGGATTTGCATAGGGGTCCTCAGAGGTCACAATATTGAATTTAATTGGAAAAATGGCATATTTTGACTATTCCTATGCATAAATAGGATTTTTTGGCTTTTTTTTGTTGAAAATGATGCAAAAAAATTAATGAAGTTGGATGAATATTTGGTGATGTTGAATTCACATTGCATTTTGATGTGTGGATATTTGTGATGTTTTATTTTTTAAATTCTGATTAATATTTCATTAAATGTTTACATGTATTCATGAATTGTAATTGCATTTTTTTTCTTTATTTGATATTAATATTTGTTATGTTTTATATATGTTGTTGTGATTAATAATTAGTTAAATGTTTGATTTTTTTTTTCAAAATTGTGATTGCATTTTTTCATGAGTTTTTATGAATATTTATTAAGTTCACATTGCAATTTTTATTTGTTAAATGTAATGGTGAAACATTATTAGTAAATATTATTTGGTGATGTTAGTTTCACATTGTATTTTTTCATGAATTTTTGTTAGTGATGTTTTTAATATTTTTTTGAATGACCCAATTTTTTTTTTTCTTTTGAATAATCTGAATTTAGTCATCTTATTTATTTATTTTTAAATTTGATACTGGTGGTGTTTTTTTATTTTCTTGAATAATCGGAATTTTCAATTATTGCATTATTATTAATTTGTATAATAAATTATCCTATTTTATGAAAACTGTACCTTAAAAGCACTTTTTAGAAGTACTTTGTGAAAACTACGCCTTGAAAATGCTTTTCAGAAGTAATTTGTAAAAATTGCTCCTTAAGAATACTTCATGAAAGTACTTTGTAAAAACTGGTCATTGAAAGTGCTTTCTAGAAGTACTTTGTGAAAATTGATCCTTAAAAGTGCTTTTGGAAGTATTTATTATTTATTATTATTGTTATTATAATTAATAATAATAATATTATTATCCATGTGGAACTCTATGTGTGGGCTCACATGGGCTCTCATGTATCATGATGTTGTGATGTAGCGATTTTTCATTGAAATGTATATTATATTATATGAAAATCATTATTTATATGTACGAGTGAAGTGAGGGCTAAAAGTAGCATTTATGCTAACATAAACACTTGTGGGAAAGTAGCTTACCAAACATTCCCATCCAATAAGTGTTTAAAAAACACAATAAGTAATTTGGAAAATGAGTCACCAAACAACCTTAAGTGGTTGTTAAAAGCACTTCTAAAAAGTACTTGTGCAACAAGTACTTCTTTTAACAATCTCTTATTCACCAAATATAGCCTGAAAGGGTTGGGCTGAGAAATTTAGGAAGACTGGTTTTGTTGATGGCTGCCACTCTTTCTGCCTGTTCCAACTTCCAAGTCCCAATTCTTCCCCAATTACCAAGCCGTAGGGGGTGTTTGACAACATGGTTGGCTTTGTTTTTGAAAACAAAAGCAAGAGCTGCATAGGACATCAGCAAAATAAGGCATTTCTACAAATCTCATCATCAAAACAAATTTTGCATATTGAAACTCTGTGACTGTTACATACCCTCTAGAAAATCGAGGGGGTGTTCTATATAATATATGATGTATATAAAATATTTATTTATTTACAATAAATGCTAAATACTTATTTCAGTTGTAAATGTAACAAAAAATTAAATTGCAGCTGCCGAATGTTCCTATCCAGTGGTTCTGCTTGACCTAATTCCCAGATTCACACCTGTGCTGTCAAAAGCTCTTGGCTTCAGGATAAATGCTAAATACTTATTTCAGTTGTAAATGTAACAAAAAATTAAATTGCAGCTGCCGAATGTTCCTATCCAGTGGTTCTGCTTGACCTAATTCCCAGATTCACACCTGTGCTGTCAAAAGCTCTTGGCTTCAGGAGACGCCCAGGTCATTAGATAGCTTTGTACACAACTGCACCCACAAACATCATACTTGACAAATCAAAACATGGAAAATAAAAAACTTGTCTGATTTCCATTAAATGGTTCCTAATGCTCAGTTTGGAAAGAGTACAAATACAAATATGTAGAGTGCAAAACCGGGTATTTCGTATTATATTGTATGTATTTGCAGTGTACATATTTGCATTTGTACGCTTTCCAAACTGAGCCTAAGGGTAATGGTCCAATAATATACACAGGAATAGATCTATAGTGCCACATGAAATTCAATATAGTTTCCTATTTGTCACTTAGTATTCTCCATTCAATATGAAATGATGGTCCCAGGTTTTTGGATCCTACCAGTTCTGAAGGACATATGGTGAGCCATCAATTTAAATTATTCTTAGTTTTAATTTAAAATTCATGAAAGTAATAATGAGAAAAGAAAGAAAGAGATGGACTACCTGTCTATACAATGTAGAATCTCCATATGATTTTCTCAGCTCCACCACATATAGAGATGAACTTATCTCAAAAACCTGCACAGTTTTCATAATTTTTAGTAGTAGAAGGTTTGCTAGGACCTACCGAATTGTTGATAAAGCAACTGAACCAATTAATCAACAGGCTTCTGAAATTATTTCAAGGGTTATGATGTAGGACTATGTTCAGATTTTCCCCAAACATACTGTTTAAGTTTGTCAAAATGGCATACCTCTGCAGTGACTGAAAGGCTTCCAGGTCTCTTCTGTCCATTGTGCTCTTGCATTACCTTCAGCTGCAATATAGATACAGAGGAAGGAGAAATAGAAATTTAGTTAAAATTCTCATCCACTTGGGAACATTTGCATTAAGTACTTCATAATCATATTTTCTACTTTGATATTCACACATCTCATGCAGAAATGCTAATTAAGTGGCTCCTTTCTAGGAGATCCATTGGGGAAAAATAGCCCACTTGGGCAATCAATCAGAGCCCAAGAAAGAAATATTTTGAAGTAACAAAATTATGACTAACCTATGATGAGTGTACTGACCTTTCCATTTCTTTTCTGAACCCAGAATCCCATCTCTGTGACAATACTCTCGATCCTCTCGAGTAATTCCTTGGGTGAGTGGTTGGACGCAAATCTGATCTTTCTCTCAGACACCTCCTGCAGGTAATGGAACAAAGAGATTTATTATCAAGTTTCTTATTACCAGTCAGGAATTCAATAATGTAAGGGGGAAAGATTTCCTATTACAGAATCCCACCCATTTCTGCCATGTGGAGGGATCCTGTGGCTGACATACACTGCACATCAGATAGGGAGCCCCATTGGATTAGGCACATGTTCAATCCCCCATATTCCTTATCCGCCCTATACCCAACCTTATATTGGAGCATTTCCCAAACAACACACCCATCAATAAAGTGGATCTACATTGAACATGTAGAAATGTCTCTAACGACAATCTTTTGCATGAATGGAGGGTTAGAAGAGGGCTAAACAACCAGCAAATTCATTCCCATATTGAAATACATAAATATCCAGACATTAAGCATTTCTATTTTTTTTTCCATTTTTTGGTGGGTACTAAGTAATTTTTCCTTTAATCCTGCAAGGAAGAACCCATTTATTTTAATAGGATTTAGAAGCTTGAAGGTTTAATCGAATTTTCTATCTGAGTTAAGGTTTACTAAGTTAAAAAGGGAAATAAAATATTACACAAAAGTTATCTTTCCAAATTTTTATTAGAATATTGTCTCTCATGAAGCTCTGCAGGTTGATACATTGGTTTGACATGCTCATGATGATGGAAAAAAATCAGAGTAACAGAAGTAAGTCAGAAGCTGGAGTTACCTCTGTCTCAAAGAAGCCAGAGAGATCCAGGCATGATGACATTCCAATTAACTGAAAAGCATTGATTAGAGTGGGCGAACCGGGATCTCTCTCTACCTCCGACATCTTCATCAGGTATTGGATTAATTTCAGCTAACCATAAAAATGGAGAAAAAACTTAAGATTGAACCACAGAAGAGCTCTGTTTTCATACCGGCTCATGTAGTGAGAAGGCTTTATTATCTACGTAGATCTCTTCTTCGTCATCAGGGTTTGCAGGAGTATAATCTTGCTGGAACCACTCATCTAATTTGATCTTAGCCATAGTAATTCTAGTATTTGGATTGGGATCAAGTATCCTCTTTATCAAGTTCTTCGCACCTTCTGAGAGCCATTTGGGTATCTGGACAACTCCCTTGAATATCTGATTCATGAAGAGGATAAGTGTCAAAGTCTGGACAAAGATCAATATGAAACTCGAAATATGGTTTTCAGTGGAAGGACACTGATGGAGTCAAAACAAAAGGTAATTATTCATACCTTCTGGTAAAGAACTGCAAGATTTCGATCATCAAAAGGGAGATAACCCGTAAGAATTACGTATAAGATAACACCACAAGACCAAAGATCAGATGTGGCACCATTGTACCCTCTATTTGCAAGAATCTACAGGCAGATTAACAAAATGCAAATTAGCTAGGACTAGCAAACTCATCTCAGATAATGTACAGGTCAGAATTGACAAAGAACTGAAATTCATGATCACCTCGGGAGCAACATAGTTAGGACTTCCACATGTTGTGTGTAGCAGACCATCATCCTGATATTTCAATAACAAATAGAAGAATGGGTAATTGATTCGCTTCAAGTGTAAATATAAACTTGTACATGCCAAGGACTGGATTTATAGACACCATACCCTAAAATGTTGAGGTAGAGCACTGAGGCCAAAATCAGATATCTTTACATTTCCTTTAGCATCAACAAGAACATTTTCTGGCTGCAATTACAACAATACATAGTATGAGGATGAGAAGAAATTAACAGAGATAAAGTTAACAGGATAAGTTGCACGAATGTCAACCAGGTAGGTCCAACTAAATTATTTTGCTTTTCCTAAGTGACTCAGAGTTACCCATGACAATTTGTCTTTGGAATCAATGGTTATGCAAATTAACAACGCCAAACTACCAGTGAGAGAGATATACCTTCAGATCCCTATGGAATACACCTTTGTCATGGCAGTAGCTTACACCATCAATTAATTGCTGAAATAGTTTTCGTCCTTCAGATTCTGAGAGCCTACCTTTTGATGCCTACATGAGACTCTTCACATTGTCAAATACTATAAGATTTAGACAGAAATAAATAAGGGCATTTTAAAAATACATGAATGTCGAAGCAATAAGAGAAGTAAAATAAGATGTGCAATCAAAAGTTGATCAACTAGGGAAGATATATAGATGCTGCTTACTATTCTGTCAAATAATTCGCCGCCATTGACATATTCAAGGGTCATGTATATTTTGGTTTTGCTTCCTAAAACCTGCATTTGAAGTATCAGGATATTACATTCACATATATCAAAATATCAATTAAGGAAAAAAAATAATCAAAAGCATTTAACTCGTTATTCTGAGACAGTATGCTTATTCATTCAAATATCAAAACAATTGGGAAGACAAAGGAATGATACCAAAGGTGCAGAGAATGGGATTTTTTATCCAAGAGAGTTTGATTTTGTTCAAGCACAGTATAAAAGTAAGTTGATTTTTGCTCCAGAACAGAGTTATATTTTGAAAAAAGAAAATGAACTACCAGCAAGCCTAGTTCAATGTGTTCCAGCTTCAGTTTGAGGTACTTTGCAATTTACTTCAAGAAAGAAGGAAGAGATTCCACACTATGATAATGTAGCTAGCAGCCTGCTAAAGTGATTTCTAGTAATGGGTCCATCAGGAAAGTTTTCATTCATCCAAAATGTGTTTGATTTATTGGGGGAAATCTTGAATCACACCCCAGAAAAAATGAAAAATTTACCAAATTTTGTTGAAATAAAAAGTTTCTTAGCCATTGGAAAAATACAAGTTCCCTGGTGTTGGCTTGGTCTTGCACTACCGGTCACAACAAGACCAGTTAGAGGAGGGTTTGTGAGTTTTGACTTAGTGTTAGGTTCGGTAGCTGACAATTAAAAGCTTCATACTTATACCAAAAATTAAAAGCTTCATACAATGATACAAACAAACCCATATCAACACGAATCCTGGACTAAGAAATCGACAGGAAACATGAATCTGAATAGAAACTAGAAAGGACGTGATTCTTCCTCCTGACTTCTTCTTCCCAAGCATTTTTTATTCCAATTCTCGGTCCCTGGATAAAGAGAGACATTCAATTACTTTCTAATGGAAGCAGTTTCAGGTATGGTATCCCTGACTGTGATGGAGCAGTGTCTCATCTCATCTCATGTCCACTCCACGTCATTATATCTGGATCTTGTCCATCTCGTCCATTATGATGGCTAGATCAAAATAAGCTGTCCAATGTCCACACCCCGAGTTGGTCGGTGGACTTCCCACTCCACGGTTCCACCCACCTGACCGCAAGCCTGCACCGATGATCGGTGACCCCCTTGGGGTTGGGGGCTAGTGCCCTGGGCCCCTACCCAATCAATGATGTGAGCCTTGAGCGGCCAGGCCCCAACTTTTGCAATTATGCAACACAATAGATTGAGGAAAGGTGAATTGGTGATCGGTCCCCTCTTCATTATTGTTGGTCCGACTTCCGTGGGCCTGCTATCCCTTATCCCCAAGATGGGCACCTGGCAGGAAGGAAAGGAATCCGAAGCGGAGACGGAATAACCCTGTACAACCTTGAACCGTAGTGGTGGTGGTGGGTAATGGGGACTGGGGAGGGTGGGGTCTCACCAAAATGAATACGCACATGCAAACGCAAAACTGAGATGTTATTAATTGCATGGGGACTGAAGAGTTGGAGAGTGGGGGAGCCAGGGGTTCTGGGTCTTCCACAGGACCACAGCCTACCGGCACCAGACACAGATTTTTCACAAATCACAACATCGCCGCGTCTTATCCGTCACCATATTTTTGTTTGTATTTGACCGGGTTTAGGCAAATGCTGGACTGTGGGAGGACTGTCATTCTATGACTGAAGGCTTCCGTCAGGGCAACCTTGCATTCGGAATATCTCCCATCAAATAAAAGTACTTACGGAGGGGAAATATTCTCAATGCAAGGCTGTAATGTAAAGGCTGCTCGACCGAAGCCGAACGATCGGAGACTTATTTCCCACCACACGAATGCGTGCCACTTTATGACCCCAGCTCTCATCAATAAGGGGCTGAGGTGTTTTCACCCATGACTTATAGCCTGTAGGATGAATACTGCCTCGACACGCTACTATATAGCCCAAAAATCCCAAGTTTTTAAGCGACGGGATAGAGAGGCTTTATGTTGTGGATATTGGATAACCAACCACCCATGACCCATTCCCCTGTAGTGTAATTATTTGTCCAGTTCAGAGGTTATTTTCCCTAGTAGACGTACGGTCAGAACTGGCAACTACGTCATCCACGTGGTTACTGGCTAGAAAAGGCGTTGCCTCGGAAAGGAAATCTGGATTCTGGAGCCTGAACTGGCGGTGCCACCACTCAGCTCAGGAACAACATTTCTTTT
The DNA here is from genome assembly GCF_055504915.1 of Nelumbo nucifera. Classification (NCBI taxonomy): domain Eukaryota; kingdom Viridiplantae; phylum Streptophyta; class Magnoliopsida; order Proteales; family Nelumbonaceae; genus Nelumbo; species Nelumbo nucifera. Next base: position 110,362,378 of record NC_142651.1, read on the forward strand.
GGGAATTCTGGCTCCCAGTAATCCAGAAATTTAGGCCTTTCCATCCCAAATAGCAAATACACCATGAGAATGAGATACTCGGAATAAACCCGGACATTGGAGAGAGAGAGAGAGGTAGCTAGTTTTGAGTACATACCTCGTGCAATCTAACCACGTTTGGATGTTTCAGGAGCTTCAAAGTGCTGATTTCTCTCCTTATCTGCAACATCCACCAATTTTCAAAATCGTTTCTTTAGATTGTTGCTTAGATATTAAGAGCGAGAGATAAGAAAAAAACGAAGACAGAATGCTGCCATTAGAAAAAACAAAGAGAAATAGAAAACTAATAAGAAATCAGAAAAGACAAGGCATAAAGCTCACAAGATATAAAATTAGGCCCCAAGTCTTCCATCGAAAGCCACGGAAAAATAAAAAATACAAAAGAAAAAAAAAAAAAAAAACAAAAAACCCAACAAGTAAGGGGAAGAACAGTTGACGAGACAATCAATTTTAAAGGGGAAGAAAAACAGAATATTAGAACAAAACCAGAGGCGGGGAAAGAAGAAAAACAGAAATTTAGAACAGTAAGAAAAAGAAATCAAAAAACAAAACAAATGGAGGGAGGAAAGAAGAGAAGGAAATTAATACTAAAACCCAACAAGTAATGAAGGAGTTGAGATATAATTGTAATAAGAAAACAGGAAATGATTAAAGCATGGAGTAACAAACCTGGTCGGTGATTTTGAGGTCAAGGATCCTCTTTTTCTCCAATATCTTAACAGCAACTGCTTGGCCGGTTTCAAGATTCCGAGCGAACTTGACTTTGCCGAAATTCCCCTCGCCGAGAGTCCGCCCAAGCTCGTACTTACCAAGTCGCATTCCCCGCTTCTCCACCTCTCTCACCATGAGTCAGGCACGACCACACGAGGACGAGGAAGCACCAACTCCCTCTTTCTTTTTGGGCTCTCCCCTTCTCAATCTCGCTCTCTGTCTATCTGTCTATCTATCTATCTATAATTCTATACAATAAACTGCTACAACTTTTAACGGTTCTCTACTTGTGTAACTCTTTTATCTGTCAGCTTCTCTCTCTCCCTCTCTGAAACCGTCGTCGAACTGGTAACTATGGGTTTATATCTTTTTCTAATTTTCTTTGGGTTCGTAGTGGACGATGGACTTGTCTTCTGGCAGGTAAAAGGTTGGCTTGCACGGCAGAGGATGATGATGGCGTCAATGCTCATCCTGTTTTTAACATATTTTCCTACGATTCTCCGCCACAATGTCACGGGAGTAGTTATACACTTAGAGCCAAGGTAGGCCACGATAAGTCTTTATACGCTTAGAGCCTAGGAGTTGCCCCGATGAGATGGTTCTATCAAAGTCAGTAGCACTCGATCATGACCTTAAGTCCAATGGCAGGGGCACTCTCCTAGCTCAAACCGGTCCATGAGAGGCGCCGCTTACGTGCTAAAGGGGGACAATCATAATGTAAGGCGACCATGCGCCGGGAAGGTGACTTGGCACCGATGTGAAGGATCTCCTGTATGCCGATGATGACAGGCACCTATGTGCCATGATGATAGGCAACTGCTTGGGTCGAAACACACCCGTGCGCTAGAGGCAACGGGATAGGTCAATCAGCTTGGGCAAGGGACTGGCGAGGTGAAGGATCATGCTTGAGCGAGGCCCTCATGCCAAGCCTCCCTTGAATGTCGGCAGCATAGTGCCGGTCCAACACTATCCCCATGAGCATGTGTGCGCCCATGAGGAACCCTGGTAGCCATGCTAGCCGTTAATCAGGGCCGCCTCGCAAGGGGATGAAGGTCTAGGAGTGCCAAGGTTAGGCACCCAAGGAAGTCGACCACCCCTCCTCAAAGAGTACGTTAAGCTTTTGGTGGTCTGTTTGAAAATGACATCAGTTCTCCCAAAAATCTTATAGGCGAAAATGACGGTGATGTCCCTAACGTAAGCCTGCCAAGCGTAAACAAGACTAAGCCTGTGTTGAATCGTCACAACAAGGCACAACTACGCAAGGCAGAGAGTTGGGATCTGGTATCAACAAAACCGTTCTAACCCAGCATACAAGTCATACGCCCATACGTCTAACTTTTTCTTTTTTTTGTTCTTTTAACGAGTCTACACTCTCCCATTCGGAAAAAGTTTGGCTTTGGGGGCCAACGATCTTTGCTGTTGAGAGCATTTTTGGGAATGACAAGCTACCATAAATTGGGGTAAAATAGTAATTTCACTTTGTTTATTTATAACCATAAACATAGACATGGGTGTGAATAGGTGAGCGTGTCTGGCCTAAAACGGCTTGGTGATTAGTTGATTATGGGCTGTGTTCGGGTACGGTTTTTTTTTTTTGGAAAATGACCGATAACCCTAGGGTCAGAATTTGTAGGTTCAAAGTACATTTGGGGTAGGTGCCAGCTTAGAATTGATGCCAATTTATGTTGCGAGTATGGATGTATAGAGTGTGGTTTTTGGACCTTCTGAATGTGCATAGTTTTGTGGTGAGAATTAGAAATCTTCATTAAGCATGTCTGTACTTTTCCATTATTTTTTTGGATTTGGGATTTTGGTTCCTATTGACCAAATATCCTATATTATTTTTTCATATTAATGTGGGGGCTAGAGAAAATTTATTTTTCCAGGGTTATCCCATCTTCTATGACAAAAATGTCGCTTTTAATAATAGATTTTTATGGCTAAAATGGTGATTGCCTTTTTTTTTTACTTAAGGCTATGTTTGGTTGCAGTGCAGATAAATTTGCATTGATGCAAAACCATGGCAATGCAAATGATTTGAAGGTAAATTCTGACCTATTTTTGTTTCAAATTTTAGCTTATTTAGTTTGATTGCAGTACAAATAAAGTAAATTAGGACATGAAATAGAATAAAGTAAAATTCAAAACAAAATTAAACAAGAATTTACATTTGCACTCCTATGCATTTATACTAATGCAAACTTATTTGCACTGCAACCAACCACAGCCTAAAGAACATAAATAAATACAGTTACCAAGATACGTGTTTCCTAAGAAAAACTTGGAGAATTGTGCTTACTCAAGTAAATAGCTTATCAAAAAGCGAACAGGGCCTAAGTGTTTTAAGCGTAAGTAAGCCTAACCTAGCTTGAGTTCCAAGACTAAAATATAAGTCTGGCCCCAAGCCTATATGGACTCAAGTCAGGCCAAGCCTGATTCAGGGCATATGTCTTCTATACATAAAATATTATTTATATTTATATATATATATATATATATTGAATTAAATGACACATAATATATAAATTTATTTTATATGTTATATATAATATATACATTATATAAAAATTATATATTTATATATACATGGACCGGATTGGGCTGGGCTATGCTTGAAGTTTTAAGCCCAAGTCAGTTTCTAAAATTTACAAACCCAATAGGGATCCTGATCAAACACAAAACCTAGGCAGTAGGCACAAACATGAAAATTTCCCATCCATTCCAGCTGAAATGATCACCCCTATCTCGTATGACCGTACATGTTTCATATGATTAAAGTTCCCTCACTTTTTTCTAGACAGACAGGTCCCTAAATTATTATTAGGAAATTCGATTCGGTTGCTGCTTCTTTCAACAATGTCATCGTCCAGTTAAAGCATCTCTAAAGATAGCTTCCATCAGAAGCCCAATTAAATCAATTCCTTACTACTTTGGATCTATGTTCTTTTTTTAGTTTTTTTCTCTACGTACTGTCTTAGTCTTTGTTTAACCCCTTCTTCAATAATGCAACTTCAATTAATTTTTTTATTAATCACATCCCTAATTCAACATAGAAGCACTTAAATAGTTTCGTTTCCTTACACGGGTAAGCGTTATTAAGAGATGAAATGGGGCACGCTAGGAATGAACCCGCCCATATTCTAGATGATCCGTCAACAATGAATGGTGCCCATATTTTGGCTCAAAGGGCGAAAATATTTTGTTTTTGATAATTATTGGTGGTCAAGGCCACTTATATGGTGCCCATATTTTTCATTCCCGACTAATTTTTAAAAGAACATCATATATATATATAAATATAAATAAGGGTTCTAACAATGATACTGAAAAAATGGATAGCGTGAATTAATGATTAATGGTCAAGCAATGAATAGTTTTTTTAACCCATAGCAAATGGATAGCAGTAGCTTACAAGTTACAAGCTGGCATGCATTTAATTAAAACTTTAATAAAAAAATTACAAATCTGTTTGTTACAGGTCACAATATCTTTCATTACATGTGATCTCACAAATTTTCAAAGTATTTTATTTCAGAAAAGATTAAACGGTGAAAATACATTACTTTATTGCATAGAAGTGTAGAACAAAAAAAGGAATTGACAAGTTGTATAGAATCAGGGAAGAAGTTTCAAAAACTTTAAAGCGTCAAATTCTTTGTTCTTGCTTCTCTCTCTCTCTTTCTCTCGGTCTTTCTTTTTCTCTTCTTAAATTTTTTGATAATTCTGTTCTTACTTGCACGTAGCATAAACACAGACTAAGGACAGGGAAAACGCCCAATAAATCTCATGGAATGTCTCCCAAGTGATGCACAACATATCAATAAATCAATAATAAATGAAATATTCACATAACAAGGATAACTAATCGGGTCAAGCAGGGATGCCAACAGCACAAAATTTTTATGGTCGATAATTCTGATCCAATTTGTTTGGCAGTCAAATGTAGGGCTGTGATTGGATGAATTGGATCCTGATCAAAACCAGTGACATCCGAATCCCATCTATATCTATATATTAAGATCGAATGTGTCAAGTAAACTTGCTTTTTGTTTTTTTCTTTTCCAACGTCATTTATTATTTTTTTAATTCTTTTGTTTTTTAAAATTGAATAAAATAATTGAAGTGGTCAATCATCTTTAAAACGTTTTAACTCTCCTCATTAATTATCTCCTCTCTTTCTCATTTTTCAAAAAAAAAAATTCACCTCTCTTTCTCATTTATCCTCATTAATTCTAACAATTAGCACTCATGCCATTAATTCTCTCTCTCCTCTCCACTATTTTATTAAATTGCCTAAAATTCATCAACTTTATCTATACTAGTAAGTATGCACGGGCTTTTCATGTAGCAATTCTAGATGATGTTAATAATGGAAATAATATATCCAATTTTTTTTATAAATTTTATAAATTTTTATTTCACTTTTACATTTTTACATTTTTTATTATTAATCATATGCAGATTGCAAAGTCCAAATCTAATTGCATAAATATTTCATCCAAATATGTGATAATCGGATCGAGTTGTAAAGTTTCATGTATCATTAAGAGTCCCACCCGCTTAGCTATACTCTTCTTTTTCTAGTGTTTTGTCTTTTTGGTGTATCTTTTTTCCTTAGTTCATTTATCAAAAAATATAAGATTTAAATAGAGGGAATTGAATGAGGTGAAAAATAGTAGTTCAATTTAAAATTTCAATCTTTCAATTAAATAAGGACTAAATTCAAAAAAATTAGTATTTTAGTCAAAAGAAAGTTTCACAATTTTATTCATATTTTTAATAGTAGCATACATGGTTTTCAAAACCGGACTAGACGGTCGGACCAAAAAAACGGAAACCGATCACCTGATCGATTCGGTTCCCCCCCCCAAAAAAAACCAGATTTTCTAAAAAAAAATGTTGATTTTCATTAGCAAACGGCTGAACCAGGCAGTTGACCATTCGAACGGTTTTGACCTTTTTTTTTTATTTTTTTTGTCAGAACGGGCTGGTCGTTCGGTTCGAACGGTCGGACCATTCGACCAAGTAACCGGACCCCTGATCAATTCAGTCTCCAGGTCAGTTTTAAAAACCATGGTAGCGTAAATATAGAATTATAGATGTGTCCAATTTTGTCTACAATTTTTTTGTATTTTTGTGTGTAAAAATAATTTGGATATATCACACTTACTTTTTGTTTAATATGATAAATATATGATATGATACATGTGCTTGAATGCCTTTTTTGAAAAATTTATGTAATTTTATTATTTATTTATGACATTAAAGGTTAACATATTCTACCCAAAAGTTGAACTATTTATTATTAATTTTTATATTTCATTTTTGATCAATTCTAAATTATGTATTTCATTTTCATTATCAATAAAAATAATTCATGTTTATTACACTTTTTAATATGATTGATAAAAATATCATAAAGGTGTCTAATTTTTTCTACATTTTTGTAATTTTTTAAATTCATTTCTATTTTAAAAAGTTTATTACCTAATTATGACTTCGTAGGTTGATCAATTTGATTCAAATGGTTGAATTACTTAGCCACCACTTGGATAAAAAAATGGTTTTTTTTAGTCAATTTTAAAATATATGATTTATATTATTAAAAATATTAACATAAATATAATTAGTAGCATTTATTAGTGAAAAAAAATTAAAATATAGAATTTAATAAGAGAAAATGAGATTTAATACCTTAAATATAATGCTTAGTGATATGGGATTAAATGAGGTGGAAAGTAATAAACTAATAATTGAAGTTACATTTTCAACCCTCACAAATAGAGATGGATTAAATACACAAATATAGGCATTTTAATAAACATTAAAGCTATTATAAAATAACTTTTATACCCTTTCTCAAACAAATAAATAGAGGGTAATTTTGATGCAAAAAAAGTTTCACATGACATCCACGCTTTTATATATAGTATAGATTTATATCATTTTCAATTTAACTATTGTTTTATATACATTAGATATATTCACATTAAACCATAGTTATTAATAAAGATTAATTAAATTGAAATGGAGATATTCAAATATATATTATTAGTCTAAATAATCTACTTCAATTTAAATGATAATTAATTAATCAAGTAATTTGCATTGCAAAATAAATATTATTTACTTCACCCAATAAATAAAATCATTGTTTAAAAAACTAACTTGGAGGCCGAATAGTTTTTGCCTCTAAGTCACATGTTGACGGTTCAACTGTCCATATTAGACAACTCAAACTGTGACATTATCCATCTATGTATGTAAAATACAATTTTGATTTGTTTTTAATTCATTTTTATAAATACAAGAGCCAAAAAAATGAGTTTTTTTTTTTTTGTATAGTGGGGTTGCAAAGATCACTAAAAGTTATCCAAAATAAAAAAAAAAACATCCCTAATCAAATAATCGAGCACAAAGTTAAATCCTCCAAGAGTTTTCAATATATTGTATATTGTAACCTGTGACCCAATTACTGGGTTAACATGTTCAATGGTTCAATCGCTTGGGTCAAATAGGTCGGGTTTTAGAAAACCTTGAATTAGAAATAGGTCCGAATGATGGTTTGAAACTTTGAATGGTTCAATTGTTCAAGTCAACAAAAGGTTGAAAACATTGAATAAGATATCATAAAAATTATAATTCATTTATATTCCATTTGAAAATAATAAACATTAATTAACCATAGAAAAATAACCTAGTAAGCTACTTAAATAAAACAAAAATAATTAATAATTATTGTTATAAAAAATAATTTAATTAATAACAAGGAGTAAGATAAATTAAAAACTAATATCATTTTAAAATTGATATAAAGCTAATACAAAACTATCTAACAATTATTAGTTTTATAATTATTTTTTTACTAATTTAAAACCAACTTAAGTTCCTTTGAAAAATAAAATCTCAATATAGTTAATTAAATTTAATAAGGATTAATAAAAACAAAAAATAATATAGTTATTAACTTTAAATTTAGTTTAATCAATTTAAATTCCATTAAAAAATAAGAAAATTATAAAAACCTCCTTGGGTTTTCTAACAATCCTATGAAACTCCCATGTGTTTTAACCTTAAAAAAAAACCTTCCATTGTTGTTTTGAAAAAAGTCGCAAATACCTTACTTTGGTCAACATTCCAAATAAAAAATGTTGATGTAATGCCTTAATTTTACTCCACTTTAGCCTTTTTACTTTTTTCCAATAAGAGTATGGAGAAATACTCTTTGGAAGTTATTTGTAAAATAAATTAGTGGAAGGCAAAGTTGAAACTTGACAATGATAAGGGTATTTTGGTAATTCTATGTCTTTGTTATTGAAAAGCCAAGGGAAATGAGGTATTTGCATTTTTTTTCATAACTATAAGGGAGGTCTTTGTTAGGGCCAAAACACAAATGTAGTTTATAAAATTGTTATAAGAGGATTTTTTTTATAATTTTACCTAAAAATCACATGAAAATAATAACAAACCAATAGGGGATTGACATCCTCAGTCACTTTCCACGTACGACTGAGCAGAGGAGGTTCTTAGTTGTGGCGGTTGATTACTTCACAAAATGGGTGGAGGTTGATCCGCCGGTATCTATCACACCTCGGAACATGCAGAACTTCTTATGGAGAAGCATCGTATGCAGATTTAGACTCCCTGAGATGTTGATCTCAAACAATGGCAAACAGTTCGGAGATATCAAGTTTCAAAAATGGTGCGCCAAGATGGGCATACAATAGAATTCCACCTTGGTCGCCCATCCCAAAGCAAAAGGTCAGGCTGAAATGATGAACATGGCAATACTCTGCGGCCTTAAAGTTTGGTTGTCCTGAGCTAAAGGTTTGTGGGTGGACAAGCTGCCCAACGTCCTATGGGCCTACCGAACTACCATCAAGATGGTAACCAATGAAACACCTTTCAACTTAATGTATGGGACCGAGGTTGTAATTCTAACTGAAATTGAAGTGTCGACCTTACGTTCCAAGACATATGACGATGAGACTAATGAGGATGACCTACGGGCTAATCTCGATTTGGTGGAAGAGGTTCGTGATTTGGCCTACATTCGGACCACAACATACCGACAGTGAGTAGCTAGGTACTATAACGCATGGATTAGGAGACACCAATTTAGAGTTGTTGACCTGGTACTCATGAAGGTTATGGTACCTGAGCCCGGTGTAGGAAAGCTAGGTCCGAACTGGGAAGGCCCCTACAGAGTTTTTAAAGTGATTGAAATTCAAGGGGAAGCCATATCGCTTTTAGCACTAAGGCCCCTAGGCCAGCAGCTCGACCAAAAGGAACTTAAGGGGAAGTCAAATCACTTTTTAGTTCTAAGGCCTCCTAAGCTGAGTTATGAACATGTCGACCAAAATGAGCTGAAGGGAGACAAAACGCTTTTTAGCTCTAAGGTTCCTGAAACCGACCTAATATTTTGATAACGTTCTGACTTAGCCAAATTCACAAGTAGTGCCGACCTATGAGCACGTTGGCCAAAGACAATTTATGCGACACATCATCTCGGTAGCATTGAGAAAGTATGAAAAGGGACACAACATATACCAAAATAAGATTCTATTGAGAATTGGGCAAGTACATAAAAGAAAAGCAGAGAAAGAAGATAGCAGAAGTAAAATCGGTAGGAGCACATAGGCCCCCAAGAAATGAAAAGTTCTGAAAGATTAACAGGAGTACATAGGCTCTAAGAAACAACAAAATCCCAAAAGTCTAGACCGGGTCAGCCACTACTCGTCGTCGTCGCCCTGTAGCTCGTCATCGACAACGTCCACCTCCTCGCCCTCTTCATTGCCGACCTCTCCTTCCTCTTCATCTGGAGTCAAGGACTCCTAGTCGACCTACACTGCCAGCTCGTCTAGCACCGCCTTAACAGACAGGTTACCAAAGTCGAAATTAGGGTGCAGAGTCTTGAGATAGCATTGGCAAAGCTTGAATCTCCTCTTCGTTGCGGGGATAGCATTATCAACTTGCTCCTAGTCGTACTCAGGTGACAAACGGAAATGTTCGATGGCTACGACCTCGGTTCGGCGAATATCATCAATGTACTTGGTCCGCCACTCCTCCTGTTGGCGATCCTTTGTCCGTACTTCATCAATCAAAGTGGCAATGGTCCCCTTGGCCTCGTCTAGCTCGTACTGCATGTTAGTACTAATTAAATCTAATAAAGCACTGGAGATCCTCCTCGGCATTGAGATGAACTCCCTATAGTTGGGCCTACAAAGTACCCACACTCGCTTGTATCTCATGTTTCTCCCTCTGAGACAAGGTGACTTGATTCAGCAACACCTGGCCCATTGTATTCGCCTGCAAGAAAAGATAATAACAATTAGAATGAGGCTATAAGAAAAAGGAACTAAGACATCACAATATAAAGATCATACTTGAAGGATGCAATGAGTCATCCTAGCGCTGACCTTGGAAGGATCCATCCCACTATAACATTTCTTTTGGAAGGAGAATAGCTCTCCCCATGCGTATAGCTACCAAGGGGTCGGTGAAGCGGTCGAGGACGAGGACATTGATGTTGGGGATAAAGTGAGGTATGTTTGAGGGGTAGGGGCCAGTGGTGCACTCCTCTTGGCCGACTTGAAACGAGGAAGTGCCCGGGTCTATGGTAGCCTGCTTAAGCTCGATGGACATCGATTTGCCACCCCTCTCAAGGTTGATGACTTCAGAGGTGTATGCTGCAGACCTCACCTCGACACTGGCCGATGTACCCTCCATTGATGCACGATCGATAACTCTCCTCTTCTTCCTTGAAGTCTTCTTCTTCACTGGTGCCAAAAGAGAAGCCATACTCACCATATCTGAACAAGACAAAGGAAATATTAGCCGAGCTAAAAAACTAATTTCAGAAATAGATACAAAGGACGTGTCGGCCGACCTACTTATATGGCTCATGCTGGCCTGAACAAGCATAGGCTCGGCTAGAAAATTTTATACTTGAAACCGCCAACGCATGAGGCGTTAAACTTTAAGGTGCAGATCTTCGTTGAACTCTACTTTAATGACCCTCCTCGAATCTTGTCGCCATACGGTATCCATATGGCAGTTGTAAGCATCGGAAAAACGGCTCACTTTGCCACTTGGGCTGGATTTGGAGTCACCACCCATCAAATATGGAATTGGAGGTGATGGGACCTCCGAAATCAACATCGAAAAATGCATTCGGTTTAATAGTGACTCCAAAGCCCAGGCACTAGTTACACCAGTCTGGATAAGTCTCGGTTGGGAGAGGGAAGGGGTTAGGCATCCCTCTCCCGGGTCCAATAGGTGAGGCCCACATGGGATATTGAGAACAAATGTCTACATACTAAAAGACCAACAACCTGAGTCAATTAAAGATAACATAATACTAAACTTAAATGAACCTAAAAGAAGCATCAACTGGTTATCACAACAAAGAGAGAGCATACGACTTGATACAACCAATTGTGGGAAGAGCATGTAACAATAAATAAACAACAAAGATGAAACTCAAAGCATCATAACTAGAAAGTAAACACTTATACTAATGATTGACTATTCGACAGAAGCAAAGTAGAATAAAAAACTACTTGATAAGATGCATTATACCTTATTCGGGAAGAAATAAAAGCTATCTGAAGAAATGTTAAATTCTAAAATAATGCCAAATTGAAACTGGTTAACAAAACATATCATAAACCGAACCATTGCAGTTTAGTGAGATACATCAAAGAATAACCGACAAGTGAAAAAAAAACGTATGGTAACAATTTGGTATAATGCATCAGAGAAGATCTATAAAGTAAGAAAATGAATAGAACTTAACTAAACTTGCTACTCGACAGCCATTGCCTTGCATGAACTACAGGCTGTCTGAAATAAGAATAATCCACCCTCATGCATTCTTCTTCAGTACAAAATAAAAAGATCCTACCTTGGGAAGAAATAAAACCACATAGGCATAATTGAATCTAAGAAACACTAAACTAGGATTAGGTTGGGTATGGGAGCTTGCAGGGAGCCGACTCTTCTCCTTTCTAACCTTTGAGATTCACGAATATATATAGTAAAAACCGAACAAGATAGAGTAAAGAGGAAGAATGCTGATGAAGGATTACCTGAGTGCGTTGATTCCCAAGAGGTCACCTCACACTGCAAAGATTAGCTAAACTTTGGTAGGAGGAAGGTTGGTATGCTTCCGGATCTCAAAGAATCCCGGATTGTCTGGCATAATCAAACACTAATGCTGCATCGGGTTCGGTCCGAACAGGGGTTTGTTTTGCAACTTCTTGGTTTTGCGTTGAAGATGCGATAGATGGAAAATGAAGCTAGCAATGGCAACCATAATACATTTCGAAATAATAGGAATTGGATGAAAGGAGAAGGGGAGCGTCGCTGATGGTAGAGCTTCGTCTCACAGCCGCTATATCACTGTGTTTGGCGGAAAATAAAAGAAGAACAAGAAGGAGGGAGAGTAAGGGGGAAGACTAAGAAAGATGAAAAATAAGAGAGAGCTGGGCTGAAATGTAGGAGAAAGAGGATCTTCGTCGCTTGCTGTGACGCTGGTTCGAACATAAAAGAAAACAGGCGAAAACACAAGGAGATAGAGGTCTTCGTACATTTGCTCCGCCGCTGATTCAGACGGAGAAGACAATGAACAATTTCTCCTCCCTCCTCTTTCTCTCCATTAGGTTAAATGAAGCATTGTTTTGTTTTTAGCATAAGGGGTGTTTTGGTAATTTTTAGCATGTTGGGTTAAATCGGGTTTAAGAGGGCCAAATCAGGTTGATGAAGATCAGACCTGGGGTTTTAGATGAATGGCTAAGATTTTGGGTCAAAATGGAGGGTTGAGATGGGTTTGACTGTAGATGGGGGGTTCTAAATGTGAGGGCTAGTAAGATTAACAGAAACATAATCTTCTTGGATGAAGAGGCAAACAGGGGTAGTTTTGAATGAAATTTCTTGGGGCCGGGCTTTTGGACATTCCGAGTTGATTGGTAGTGTTGGGTTGGCCCAACTGGTCCTGGATTAGGAGGATCAGGAGAGGGCTTGATTCGATTAATTCTGAGGCTCGAAATGAAATCTTTGTATGATGAAGGGGCAAATGAAGGCAGTTTTGGGTGAAATTTCATAGGATAAGATTTTGGGTAGTCTAGAGTGATTGATAGGGTTAGATTCAGTCAATTGGGCCCGGATTGGGCAAATTTGTAATCCGGTCAATCTAGAACCTTAAAACGGAATCTTGGTATGATTAAGGGTGATGGGAGGTGTTTTGGGTTGGAATTTCATATGTAGGGGTTTTTTGGTATTATGGGGTGATTGGAAATGTTTAATTGGTTGAGATGTGTTCGGATCAAGAAGATATGGGTTGTGGGTGCGTGAATGGTCGAAATAGAATCTTTGTTTGATGGATGGGTGAATGAAGGAATCTTGAGTTCAAATTTCATGTGTAGGTATTTTAGGATGTTCCAGGTCTGATGGTTGTGTCTAATCTAATGGTTGAGGTGTAAGTGAGGTTCGATCGGGGGTATCGGTTAGGTATCAGGCAGGTTTAATGGTGGATCTGAGGGCTCTCGAGGGAAATTTGGGTTTTTCTCGGTTTTGGGTGTTTCAGAGAGGTTGGAATGGTCTGATTGGGTGTTTGAGGTGAATTGGAGGCTCAGGCGATGGACCAAGCAAAAATCGGGTGCTGACAACAGCCAACCTCTCGAGAAAGGAATAAATATTTGTTCTTTTAATCCTTAACTTTAGAAGGAAAGCCACCCAACAACCTATAACCACGATGAAAGGGCAAGTAGATGCAATAGTGTACATTAGGGACTTTCTTCATGTTATACAGCCCGACAAAAATGTTTGTGTCTGAGGAAAAATCTAAGTGGTGACTTAGAGAAATCAGTCCTACAAGAGTCTGAACTGCATTAGGATGGAGTTGCCCTTAAGAGACACCAAAAAATGAAAGCACCTCGGGGATAAAAGGGTGCAAAGGAAAACAGAAGCCGACGATCAATGCCTCGTAAAAAATACAGACTTCATTTTAGCCATGACTCCGTAGAAATTGGTCTGGGCCAGGATGAATACAGTTGAACTCATTGGGGATCCAGAACGCTAAATACAACTCTACTATCCGCTCCCCTTTCAGCTCAGTATGGCCAAATGGGGTATCCTCCGCCTCCTACTGAGTCGTCGAGGCCTCGACCCAAGAACCCCGCCGGTCTCGAGATGAGGTTCCCTCCTCTACCCAAGGAAAGTTTAATGATCTTCACTCTGAATGACCCGAAGACATATTTACAAAGTAAATTAACTCACCAGTTATGGAGGAATAGAAACTGGTGGCAAGTAAGCTTTAAACGGCGACCTAACAATAGTACTCCGACAGAACTCTCCTCCAACCAATCACCCACTTCCTCGGTGAAAACCTCAAAACAATGCAAGTGGGACCTTGGTGGGGACCCCCTATTTATAGTCTGCTGGCGAGGAAGATCGACGGCTAAGGCACGCCATTGGTGAATCAATGATTAAGAAGACAACACTGCGCATGGGCTAATTCGAATTTTGAATTTTGCATGCCCAATTTGTGTGCCCCCCTTTGAAATTTTAAAATTCAAACCCTGTTACAGTCCCGTCCGTCTTCAAGTTGGGTCAAGGGGGCAAGCCAAGAGACTTACGGACCAACCGAACAAATTACCAAACCGAGAAAGGTAACTACGAGCTACTCCCCTTACCGAGATAATGAAAACTCGGGAGTGGGGGCAATTGATGAGGGGTAATTTGGTCCTCCGATTAACACCATGACACGTGGCATCCAGGTGACATCTCAGAGCTGAGTAAGTAGATCACCCCGATATGGTGGCTGGTAGCACCTCGCCTAAGGCCGACCTAAAGTACCTCGGCCTAGCTGACTTAAAGGACCTCCATATAAGGAACGACCTCCTTCGGGGACCGACTGAGATAAGTAGGGTACAAATGGCAACCTACAAGGAGTGCTTGTTGACCTATAACATAGATCCGTTATCAAGACCAAGTTCTCTAGAGTAATAATGCTCAATCGTTAAGCCGAACTACCCATATCACCTGCATCAGAGTCGATCGAATGGACCCTAGCCCTTTGCGTGGATTACGTAACTAACGGAGATATTCTCTCCCAACTTAGCGAAAGCAGCTCCTTGAGAATCTCAAGCCCATTACGAAAGGTCTTTAATCTCTCACACCTATATAAAGGCATTAATCTCTTGAGAGAGGGTACGCACAATTCAACTCTTGCACTCTCTAAGCTTCATAGCATTCCAATATTCTCTCAAAAAATCCCAATCACTAACTTTAGCATTGAATTGCCCTCCTCAGGTATAGCATCTCGGGCGTTTTAATATTGTTTTCTCGTAAAATAGCTTAACTTGTCGCTACATGTCTCGGCATCAAAGCTATCACTAGCTCGACCATACTTAGCTCAACTTCTGACAAGGAAATCTCTAGCTTGGCATCTGAGTCATCTGCCAAGTGAGAGCTTTCAGATCGCGCACCATCATGTAACTCTTCAAAATGAATGAACAAAAAAATCAACACCTTAATTGGAAATGTCATAGAGCTTCATCCTCAATTTTGCTTATAAATAAAGTGTGTGCATTGTACTCGTCTTGACTAGTTTGATTATGAAAACCTTAAACGTGAATTCAATGTGAAAATTAGAGTTTTACTCATTATCAACAAAGAATTGGGTGATTGGGTAAAAGCATCTAATTTTTAGGGATGCAAACGGATCAGATCGGATTCGAATAAGGGTATATTCAAATCCGATTTGGCACAGTTCATGTTGGATCCAATCTGATTGGATTTGATAGGACTTGATTTGAATTTGAATCCTATTGGTAAGTTGGATCTTCGAATCTGATCTTATCTGATTTGTTTTCTTTAAAATTATTAAAAGAAAATTAAAATATTCTAATTTAAATAAAGTAAAAACAAAAAATACAAGTATTTTTTTAATTATTTTCATCATATATAAATGTTTTTTATAAAAAATAAAATAACAAACTTATAAAAATATATTTATAAATAAATTAAGTAACAAATATGCGTATAATATGTATTTATTTATATTTATAAATATATAATTTATTAGATCGGATAGGGGGTGATTCGAATCCGACCCGATTTCTAATAGGATCCTATTACCTGATCCAAAGATCCGAATATGGGTGATCCAAATTCGACCAAATAGGTTTGGATCAGATCATGATTCAATCCATTTGCACCCCTACTAATTTTGAACTCAGATAAGAAGCACCTTCCTATGTGTTTGCATATGCGAACTTCATCCTATGGAGGATGGCTCATAGCCTAAAACTAAGGTAGCGTTTGATAAATTTGAAATCTAAAGTCTGAAAAAGTTAAAAAGATATTAAAAGTGTTTGAAATCTGAAAAAGGCGTAAATGCTTTTTTACATTTTAAAGGCCTTGAATAGATAAGCTTGTTTGTGTTGGACCAAACCTTTAACATATGAAATTCCCTGGTTCTACTATTCTACCCCTAAAATAAACTATTTGGTAATTTTGAGCTCTATTTGTACTATTTCATATAAAATAATTTATCAAATTCAAAATACCATTTAATAATTAATAAAAAATTAATAATTAATATAATTTAATAAAAAGACAAATAAAAATTAAAAGTTAACTAATAATTTATAAAAATAATTAATAATTAATAAAAACAAATAAAAAATTAGTAAAAATAATTAATAATTAATAATTAATAAAAAATACAACTAAAAATTAATAAAACAATAATAATTAATAATTAATAAAAATACAAATAAAAATTAAAAAATAATTAATAATTAATAAAAATAACTAATAATTAATGTATGTTAAATTCAAGGGGAGTTGCTTGAAAAAAAGGAGTTGAATAGATTTTAATTTGCAATAAATATATATATGATTAATATGGCTTGTAATTAAGGGATTACAAATTAGAAAATGTGATAAATTTCAAATGAATTATAGAAAAGTTTTTGCAAACTTTCTCAACCCATGTTTGTATTTGATAATTTTCAAATCAATTCCAGAAAAATTTTTACAAAATTTCTCAACCTTATTTCATAAGCAAATAAATTCTATAACTTAGTATTTTAAGAAATACTTTTTAGAAATAAATTCTATATTTCATAAGAAAATAACTAGGTATTTTAAGACAAATATGTGTATGTTTGATTGTTGTCACAATCGTATAAACCATGGCCATTTTTTGCAAAAGAAACAAGAAGAAGCTTTGATGTACGGGAAGCGAAATATGCTAAGAGGCCCATCTTTGCCTCGAAGAAGAAGAAGAAGAATATGCCTTTGATGCTTGTTCACCGATGGTTAGTGTCTGGCGTGCAGGTGCTATTTCAACCCTCAAAAATTGAAGAATACTATGAGAACAAAGAAGCCAGATCAAAAGAAACGGAGGGATGGCCATGAATATACATGGAGCAGTCGTCTTGAGAACACAGGTAGCGATGATTAGGGGTGTAAACGGTATTCTAGTATCCGATGTAAATGAATCAAATTCAGATTATTCGATTAATTTAATGGTCGAATTCGGATTAAGTTTTAGTACCGATTAATTTATCAAATCAAATTCAAATATAGGTTGATTTGATTCGATAAATATTCAAATTTGATTAAATATAAATATAATATATAGAGATAGATGGATATATAAATATATTGTAATATAAGATTTCGTGTCTTATAAATTTAGGACTCTTACACCTTTTTAGTCAAAACAATTGAAGATGTACAATCTTTTTCAGAAAACTAACAAAAACCAATAAATGATACAATAGTCATTGATTTTTTATATTATTTTTTTTCATCGATACATGCATAACCCCTCTGTCTTCATCGAGCCTCTCCCCACAACCCACTTACTTTCACAAGACTTTTCTTCTCTCCATCTTCTAACCTGCAACTGTGTTTCTCCCCATCTCCATCTCATCTCCCTCTCCCCTGGTCGTGGTCGTGTTATCATTCTTTGTTTTTACTATTTTAAATTTGTAATCGAAGATTTAGAAGTAGAAGAAAAAAAAGGAAAGATCACCGGGTTTTGTCGAAGACGAATGAGCTTCAGGGCGTTCTTCTCACTTCTTCGATTCAAATCTCAACTTTCTTTCTTAGTTCTTTATCTCTCTTTTTTATTTTTAGATTTTTCAGGTGTTTTTGCTATTATTTTCTTCTTATTGTAGTCTTTTAAGGCTTTTTCTTTTTTGCTCACAGGCCATAGCAATAGAGTTTCTTCTTGTGTATTCTAATTTATAGATTTAGGATTTTTAATATTTACAGAATCAGTCAAATTCGAATCGATTTGAATATTCGATATTTTAATCGAAATCGAATTTGGTTGGAATTTCTGAATATCCGACAGATTTTGAATCGAATTCGAATAAGTTATTTTATAATCGGAATTGAATTTGAACATGGCCTGATTTGATTTGAATTTGCTCCGTTTATCGGCCTAGTGATGGTCTTCCGATGCTATTTCTGAGAATGCAGGCGACAATGATGTTGAGAACGCATAGACATGTAATCGTGTCGAGCCCGACACAGAAGTCTGTGCTGTGCTGTGCTGGGTTGGGGGTTCGAGGCCCATGGGTCGGCATGGCACAACAACACCGTGCCGCCTGCAGCCCGCGTGCCAGCATGGCCCAGCCCGCGGCATGGTATGAAGCACGGCCCGCCCAGGAATATAGCCGTTGGGCCCCCCTCCCAAAGGGGCCCAATGGCTAGTTTCAGCTTTTGGGGGGTTTACAAAAATACCCCCCTAACAGCTATAAACAACCATATTAGGGGGGTATTTCTGTATTTTGCTTATGGGGGTTGAAAATTGACATAAATGCCCCCCAACAACTATATAACAACTAGTTTAGGGGCATTTTGGGTAAAGTTATAAGTAACTTTAGAATGACCAAAATACCCCTCCAAACAACTAAATAACAGATAGTTTTTTGGGCAATTGAATTATGTTTAATTGCTATAAATAGTCCTATCCTCCACCATTCTCATCACACTAATTCAACAATTCTCTTAAATCTCTCTCTCTCTCTCTCTCATACTCATACATTCTCAATTATCTGCAGTTTGAGAAATTTCAATTAGCTGATTGTCTGATTCTACATTTTCCAATTCTCAAGTCTCAACTCTATCGAAGTTTCAACTTTCAACAAGAAGAAGGCTTGCTCAACCAGCTCAAGTATCTCAATTCGGGAGGCTTGGACGTGGAAAGGCTTCAACCATTGAAATCAAGTTGGGATTTTGAACTGGCAATCCGGGTAAGTCGAATTTGATTAATTTTTATTTTTTTAGAATTAAAGAAAATGGCCTGCCCTTCTCAAAACCGGTTCCCAAACATGTTCACCATAGATGACATTCATTCACATCACAATAGTATTAGTGTTAGCACTGAAGCCGATGCATTTGATGTCGATGGAAGTGGAACTTTCACCCCCGATGGGAAAAAGGAGGGCTTCTAAGTTGAGTAGCTCGGTTTGGAAAGTTTTCAAAGTAGAGGATATTGAGGGGAAGGGGAAAAGGGCCGTTTGCCAAAAATGTAGGAAATACTTTAGTTATTGTAGCAAGGGTGGTACGGGTCATTTGAGCAGACATCTGCTCACACATGAGCGAGAGGAAGATGAAGGGAGAGAAGCAACCCAAACATAGATTGAGAGGAGGAATAGTTTTGGTACTTTTAGATATCCACAAGAAAAAATGAGACAAGAACTTGCCAAGTATATTGTACATGTAGAACAACCATTTATGTTAGCTGAAGATCCAAAGCTAGAAAAATGGTTGCGTAGTTCTATAAACCCACAATATAAAAAAGTTTATAGGAATACTATAAGAACTGGTGCTTTAATTTTTTTTATTCATATAAACAAAATTTAATTTCTTTGTTAGCAAATCTTAATTCTAAAGTTGCAATTACTTCGGATGTTTGGACATCCAAATTTAATAGTAGTTATATCTGTGTTACCGACCATTTCATGGATGAAAATTGACTTTTGAATAAAAGAATTTTAAGTTTTATTAGGCTTGAATGACCACATAGTGGCCCAACTATTGCTGCAAGTATTTTAAATACTTTTGCATGCTTATGGAATAGAAAACAAATTGTTTTGATAATGCTAGCAATAATGATTCTGCAATAAATATTTTAAAATCTCAACTAAAACCATGCTTAAATGGTAAATTATTTCATATTAGATGTGCATGTCACATCTTAAATTTATGCATTCAAGATGCCTTGAATATTATTTCAAATCATATTTCAAAAATTAGAAATTGTATTATATATATAAAAAATTCAGGGGCAAGAAAAAAAGAATTTAAATATTTATGCCAAAGCTATGGTTTAAAATATAAACATTTTATATAAGATGTAAAGCATAGGTGTTGTATAAACAAATTCTTTCTAATTTTTGTAATTTAAAAATGCCTAATGATATAATATTTGAGAAAGACTGGGAAATGGCAATCTGTATAAGAGATTTTTTAAAACATTTTTATGATGCAATAAATGAATTATGTGGAACTTATTATCCAACTAGTTGTATTTTCCATATCAATTAATGGTAATTAGTGATTGTTTTGCCAAATATAGAAATAATCCACAATTTCAATGTATTGTTGAAATTATGGAAAATAGATTTAAAAAAATTTTGGGAGAACATTTCTCCCATTTATTGTTTAGCTCCAATATTAGACCCTACGATTAGAAAAGATGGTTTGATATGTTACTTGAAACATATTATGAAAATATGAATATTGATATAGGAAATAAAAAAGAAGAAATTAATAATTTATTATTTAAAATGTAAAGTTTGTATGAATATGAAGTTGTAGGAAATATCCTACAACTTGTTCATCTTCTTCTTCTTCTCCTTCTAACTTTGAGCCCAGTAGTAGAAGAGAAAAACATTTTTATTTAATAAGTAGAAGGCATAAATCTACTTGTTTTACCACAAGTCCATTTACTGAACTTAATTTTTATTTGCAAGCAATTTTTTCTAATTTAGGTGAAGTATCATATAATTTTGATATTTTATCCTGGTGGAGTGACCTGTTGAAAAATTTTCCGGTTCTTGCCGCCATGGCATGTAATCTTCTAACCCATCTGGTGCCTACAGTTCAGTCGGAGTCTTGTTTTAGTACAAGTTATAGGGTGCTGAATGACAAAAGAAGCTACATGAATGATGAGAGTTTAGAGATGTGCATCTATTTCAAGGATTGGCTAGATGCAGAAGATAGATTACAAGACAAGGGAGGGCATGATACAACACCGGACATTTCACCCGAAGCAAATGATGGAAGTCATGAATGATGATTCATGAATTTGACTACTTGTAGAAATTTTCATTTTTTTCAAATTATTAAAATTTTTAAATTTTATTTAATTTATTTGATATATATATATATTTTAATTTTTTAACAATGTAATTTTGTATTTTCAATTTGAACCATATTGTATTTTTTATATTTTATTAATTTATTGCATTTTTATATTTTATTCATCCAAGTATGCAATGATCCAATCATTGTATTTGTAATTCACTAATTTGTACCATTCATATTTAAATGAAATAAAATTCCTATTTTTCTTCCAATTTGTTATTCCATTATTCTTATTTCAATTTGGTTAAGTATTTTTTTTTCATTTATGCATTAAATAACTTAGATTTCTCATTTCTTAAATTTTTAAATAGTTCCTAATTCCCAAAGTTCATAGGAAAGTTAAATATTTTAGTTTTACAATTTTACTTAGAAAAGAAATAAAAAAATTCAAAAAAATAAAAATAAAAAAACAGTGCAGCCTAGTTCGACCTATGCCCAAGGCCTGCCTTGTGGCCTAGCCCAGCACGGTCCAAGCCCACAGCATGGCTTGCAGCCCAGCCTAGCCCAGGTCCGCGTGCCGACACAGCATGGGCCGACCCATAAAATTTCCACCGAGGAAGATGTCATGGCCCGTGGCGGCCCATAGGCCAATACAACACGACCCACTTTACACCTCTAAGAACGCATGTGGCGATAGAATGCAAAAATGTGATAGAATTTAGGTTTGGGGTTAAACAAGGGAAAATCGCAACATTTCAAAATATGCTAAGGGGTATTTTTGACTTTATGATATCTTTAGAACCAGTTTGAGCACATTAAGAGATGGGCCGTGTGCTTATGATTTCAGATCTGAAAAATCAATCCAAATATGTTTTCAGATGCAATATCAAACGAGTCTAGTAGATATTTTAAATGCCAGACCTCTAAAAAAATTTATCAAACACCCCCTAAAGTTGTTATGCAGCCTAAAAGGAGAAATATTAAAACTAATTGTGGGAGGGGATGGTCATTTCCTAAAATTGGGATGCCATTTCAGCATGGGAATTGTATTCCAATTTCATTGAATCAAACAACTGGATTGCCATTTCGATTCCAATTCCATACTTTTATTCCACGAACCAAATGACTCCTAAATTTCTAATGATGCGACTATATGTCATTTCGTAATTGTGAGTTTCCATTTTATTAATCCATCTTAGAGTACATTTGATTCATAATTAGAATTGGAATCAAAATCCTTTGATGTCCGAGTGGGAATAATCTTTTCTCATAATCTGTTTGATTCAGACATAAATTAGTATGGGAATTGGAATCAGTAGAAATGAAAGGGAATGTCTATTCCCTCAAATAGGGGAATGCCATTTTAACTTTATCCAACCAAACAGTTGGAATTAAAATAACCCATTTCAATTCCCATTCCAGACCCGTATTTCTGTGAGCCAAACAAGCCCTGAGATGCTTGAAACTTGAGAAGAACTTTAGTTATATTAGGCTCTCGTTCAAGATTGGGGAAAATGGTCGAACCTCTCTTGAGATTACTGACAAATACCAAAACCTCCCATGTCAGATGTGTTGGCCGTGATGTCTAACAAAATGTTAAAAGACTATTATACCCTTACATTGCAGACCTGCCATCTTTTCCTCACCACGTGGTTAATAGGTCCGATCTCTGAATTGGGATCTCCTGCCAATAAAATAAGTTCCACCACCCTACCAACAAAATCTGGCACAATACATCTCACCTTCAGACTGAGGTCATGTTTGGAAATGCTTAATTTAAAAATAAGTACTTATTTGAATAAATACTTATTTGCATTTGGCACCTAATTTTTTCAATTGCTTGTTTTAAAATAAGCACTTATTTTGTATTGGGCGTTTGGTAATCCTTTTCTCTAATAAGCACTTAAATAAGCATTTGTGACTATTTTGTCCTTCATGTTCTTTCAAATTTTTAAAATATACCTTTTGAAAGCGCTTTTATTAAATTACTTTTACAAAAATACTTTTATAAAAGTATTTTTATGAAATCACTTTTACAAAAACACATTTATAAAAGTACTTTTGTAAAAGCACTTTATCCGTAATGGTACTTTCTTAAAAGTGCTTTTGT
The DNA here is from genome assembly GCF_055504915.1 of Nelumbo nucifera. Lineage (NCBI taxonomy): Eukaryota > Viridiplantae > Streptophyta > Magnoliopsida > Proteales > Nelumbonaceae > Nelumbo > Nelumbo nucifera. Next base: position 110,385,575 of record NC_142651.1, read on the forward strand.
AAAAGTACTTGTACTTTTATAAAAGTGATTTCATAAAAGTACTTTTATAAAAGTGATTTCATAAAAGTACTTTTATAAAAGTACTTTCGTAAAAGCACTTTTATAAAATTGAAGTAAGGATAATTTTATCAACTAGGGATAATTTTGGAAGAAAAAAATTGAATAAGTGTTTATTATATAAACACTTAAAAAAGCTGAAAATTTGGGCTTAAAAAATCCTTATTTTTTAAATAAACACTTATTTAAGACTTATTTCCCAAATACCAATAAGTGCTTAATGGCCCAAATAAACATTTTTTTTGAATGAACACTTATTTTTAAGCACTCCCAAACATAGCCTGAGACCCACCATAAAAATGGGACCCGCCATGTATTTTATTGGCAAGTGGTCTGGACTCTCTCTTTCTGGTGTCCTCAAAATGATAGCTTTACCCAATTGATATGTAAAAAATCTATTAACTTTGCAGTTGCAACAACCAGTCAACCACCACCCCCTGCTCCGCCTACTAGTGTTGTGCTGCCTTTCTCCAGTCTCCACCATTTCAATCACAACGAAGACCCCTCCATCAACCCATATAGAACCCTTAAGCTACACATCCTTATGCCGCTGCAATGCAATAAGCTTAGAATTCATTTTCTCTTCTTTTTCTTCTTCTTCTTTAAAGCAACATGTGTTTTTGGCGCATTGATCAAGTACGTGAATAAAAAAAGTTGAAACTAACCAGAAAAGGATAACATAATTTAGATAACAGATAATCGATAATGTGGATGGGGTTGGACCATTGGAGTGAGGTTGATGTCAACTATTCAATAACTTTACTTTGTTCCATTTAAGTCCCTTTAAGACGAATTTAAAAACGTTGGCATCAGACCAAAGCCTTAATGAGAGATGAGACGTGGTTTTCTTCTTTCCTACCACCCATCTCGATTCAAACGAGGAGTACAGGTGTGTAGCAGGATTCATCTAAATATCACCGTGGATTGATGGTTGAAGCAACATGAATCTTATCTATGAATTAAATAAAAGGCAATTTTCTTAAAGTACCTTATGGTTTAGCAAATCGACCAACTCTATTCTTTCTGTTTACGCATTATCTTAAAATACATTTCTGACAAATTATCATCATCGTTAACCACCAACAGAAAAATCAAATATAGAGTTTATATTCTTTAAATTTCCAAAATAAAACTCAATTCTTGAAAACTTTAAAGAACTGTTAGATGGTCTCAATCCATGTGAAGAATGGATAAGAACTAATTTCCTCTTTCAATCCTTTTCATAGGGAGACCAAAAAGATAAACCCCATAAGATTCTGGTGATGCAATGATGGCCGAAAGTTGCTATGGCGCCAATATTTCCCGTCCCAGTTCTTGCAGCGCTCCTGATTGTCTTCCTGCGGTAGTGGTGTTCCTCCAAAGGAGATCGTATGGGTATTACAGATAATATATCGTCAGAGAGCAGCAGCACCAACCCTTGGATGAATTAATTGGCCCCAGAACTGAGAACAAAACTAACTCCTCTGCAGGCAGGTTTGTGGATTCTACTGCTTCACCTTCCCTTCTATAGTGGGATACATGCGAAAATCTAGAAGTGGTGTCAAAAAGAACACTAGAAAATCTATATGTAAAATAATAAGCAGTTCGGATCGGCTGAACTTCATCACAATTGAATACACCGGTGCTCACTGTAGGCCCCGTATAGAATCTAATTGTACTGAATACTGTCGTGTCCAACCGTGATTGGTAGTTGAGCCGGGTGTGTACCCCCGCGAAAGGACTGTTGCGTACTCGCCAAGGAAGAAGTGGAGGGAATAAAAGACAGAGAAGACTGAAAGAGTGAAGAGTGGGGTGGGGTTTCATGTTACGGTCGGTTAATTCCCGATGAGCCATCGTGCAGATATAGTGCCTCTGAGAGAGGCTATTGATCTGGTCGATCACAAAGTGAACCTACTGGGTGTCATTGTTGAATTCGGGTTTCCAAGGAAGAGCATGGGAACGGGTATTTGGGATTCACCGTTTCTTTCCTCCTTTTTCAATCGCCTACATCAAGTTGTTCAAGTTTTTAGTTAGGTTTTTCGGATGTGTTTGTTCAATTCAATCCCATCTAAATTTTCGTATCTGATAGACAGTCTCCGGTTGCAGATTATGTCTGTGTGCTAAAGATAGTGGATGACTCGCATCAGAAACCTGAAATTTCAGTTAATATTTTTGCTAAGAACTTGGATGAACTTCCCCGGGTTTTAGGCCATGGAGATTTGGTCCATCTTTCTCGCGTTGTGGTATACTATATCTTTTTCCTGGAACTATTTCCATGGTTCTATACCGTTCAATTTCTTCATGCCACCAAAATGGGAAATTTTAATTTTAATCGCTAGATTTTGAATTTTGATCTTATAATCACTTTTGACGATATGCAAACCGAACTTATTAGTTACTGTCTAATTGAACGGGTTGTACTGGTTCATTGCATTGTATTTTGATGTAGTTTCATTTTCAGTGTGAAACCACTGCATGTGCGTGTTTTTTCTTTTTCTTTTTCCTTGTGCTGTGTCAAAAATGAGGGGTGCAAGTAAAGGTTAAGGAAAAAGAGGTGGGGGGGGGTCACCAATACAAGCCATCCATAATTATGAATGTACATGCTAGATTCACCATTGGTTTTTTACCTATTCCCGATTCATTTTTATACCCTTGAGTTTTTTTCCTTTATAAGACGAAAGTCATTCAAATTTCTTTTCTTTTTTTCGCCAGTGAAACAGTAGAAAAAAATGAAGCCTATAACCTTCTATGTCTCTCTTCTTCCCATAACAAAACTTCAATTTCTACTTATAAACCTGAAAAGTAAGAGTCACTTGGGGGAGAAAAAGTGAAAAGTTGCAAGCTCTATGGTTAAGCCATTTTGGGTCTACCCAAATGAGAAGTAGGTCTATGGAAGCACCAAAAAAAACTATTTATCCTATAAATAGTCAGATTAGATTGAGTACATTTTTAGGTTGTATTATCTGTAAAAGCAGCATCTGCAAAAGCCATTATTTTGGCTTGCACACAAAAGGGTGTAGATCATCCTATTTTTATTACCTCTTAGCATCTTTGATGGTAGCCACCTTCCTGGCTTATGATGCTTGAACATAGAATTGTGTCTTGTGAATAGACAAAGCCGGGTGTTCTTATTTTACAATAGTAGGGTTAGTTCCTTCTATACCAAAAGAAAGCACCAAAGTCTCCTTTAATTGTTTCAATTGCAATTGAGGCAGCGGGAGCTGCTAAATCAAAACCTTCTTCATAAGGTTCAAAATGGTGAATTAAGGTATGTTATACCAAGATCCTCTAGTCACTTTGCCAGTATATGATCTGAAAAAGGGATTCATATGGCTCTCTTTGCCTATGTAATAAAGGCCATTACCCATTACCCAATGTTGATTCCAACTATCTGAGGTCTTGGGAGGGGTGGACTGGATATGGTCCTAACCTTTGGCCTTTTATTTGCACAGTGGCTGCTCTCAGTCTTGAACCTGTGTTTTCGCACTTGATAGCCCAATATTTTTACTATTACACCAAGTAATGACCCTTTTCTTTGCCTATGTAATAGCCCCATGTTTTTTTGATGGTAGAGTAAAATAAATTTTATTAGCAGAAAGAGCTCATACCTGGCTAAGAGTTTTCATTCTAACCATCTTAACATGCATTACCCAAAACAAACACCAGAAATATAAACTGAATTAACTTTACACAGTTCCCCGAATAACCCCTTCATCTGATTGAAGATCACTTCTGTTTGCATAATTAAATTCTTTATGAGAAAGAAACCAAATCTGCTAAAATTGAACATATATCTGCCACTGTGTTCTGTCTCTGCCTATTTTTATCTTCAAAGGTTTGCCTGTTTATTTCTTTGCAAATTCTCTAGCATAACACAAAAAGAACTGCACTCCATTAAATCTTCAACCTCTTATAGCCCTTTGATACGCAATAGAGATTTACTTATCTTTGGCCCATGGAACAGGAAAATTACGACTATCTCAGCTCCTATGTTGTATGAAATCATACATGGACACTTCAAAAGTGAATTCCATATCTATGTTGGCTGCTTCAATTTCTAGTGTAAATTCAGTCTCCAACACCTTCTCTGTGCCATGTCCTTGTATCTTCTTAATCTGTCTCATGTATTTGTTATAACTCTGAAATGCCAAGCACTCAGCACTGATGAAAATGGGTTAAACCCCATTCATTTCTGAATGTCTTATCGTAATCATTAGGTGTATGTTTACTTCCATCTTGAATGCCAAAGCAGTGTAATTTTTTTTGAAAAGAACCAAAGCAGTGTAATTTTTTTTGAAAAGAACCAAAGCAGTGTAAAATAAATCCTTATAATTTTTCCATATTCTTGGGTAGGGTTCCATATTGTAGTAGAATTTGCATGGAGCACCTAACGCTTTGCTGATACATAGTTACATACCTTAACAAAAGATATGAATTCTGCAGATGAAAGTCTGTGATGGGGAAGTTTTTGCTGTTTTCAACAAGATGTTTTCTTCTTTTGCCCTCTTTCAAGGGAAAGCTAGTAACAACTTAAACCCATATCAAGTTTCCTCAAGATTTTGCCATGAATATCAGGATGATATGCTCATATCACATTTGAGAGCATGGCTGCTCAACTTTCAACTTGATGCAGGTATTTTATATGAAGTTACTTTTCTCACCAACCAACTATAGTTATTTACCTAAGATATTTTTTTGGAACAACATTGAAACATGCCAACATTTACCTCATGATTTTTTGACAGTCTTTATTTTTAAGTTCTGGTTTGTATGGACTTTCTTGCTTATGCGTTTCATGTGGAGTTATAAACACTTTCCCAGGAAATTATATGCTTGATATGTTTATGGAATACTTTTTTTTGAGAAAAAGTTAATCAGATTTCATTGAATAAAACAAGTACATGAGTAGATGTACTAAATAAAGGAAAGAGAACTTAAACAGCAGAAACGCAAAATTACAAGGGGGGGAGCCTGTTGCTGTATAAATTTCTAACTTTGCTCCAATTTTAGCTAATCCATCTGCAATATGATTCATCTCCCTCGGTATCCACATCAAATTAACATTTGAATTTTCCAAGGAGTCTCTTGCCTCTGACAGATAATGACTCAACCTCCACGGACCCCCTCCTTGTCTTTCTGAATGCCTAAACTTTTTATTATTCTGATACCAGTGAGCGCTGCCATCACTTCAGCCTTTGTCATTTCAATTTCTTCGATGACCTTAAAACATTTTTGCTCTAACCTTTTCAGTTAAATCCAGTATCCATACGTTATCTAATTATAAATTTACATCAAGTAAAATTTTGAATCTGTTGAAGTTTGACCTGCCATAGAATTCTGTCTTGTTCGTTGACTGTAGAGTAAAGTAGACAGCAAGAAGTAGGAGAGGAAAGAAGAAAAGAGAGAAGAGAGAAAAGAAAGAAAGGCTGGTTCGAATTAGGGAAAAAAGTTAATCCCTTGATTCGGCCAGACCTATTATTATATTATTGACTTATTGAAAAAGACTTGAGTGCCCTTCTTTAAGTAAGAGGCACTCGAACTAACATAACAGTACACATCAGCATTCTCAACAAGTACAAAGACTGAAATACCCCTTCACTAACACCACTAACACTCCCCCTCAAGCTGGTGAGTATATATCATATAATCCCAGCTTGTTACATATGTAGTCCACTCTCCCCCGACTCAAGCCTTTTGTAAACAAGTCTGCCCACTGGTTTCCCGTACTAACATATGCAGTTTCTATCACCCCATTCAGCACCTTCTCTCTCACAAAATGACAGTCAACTTCGATGTGCTTGGTTCTTTCATGAAACACTGGATTGGAAGAGATATGAACCGCTGCCTGATTGTCACAGTAGAGCTTCATTGGAGTACTGATGTCATATCCTATCTCCTGTAGAAGGTTCCTCAGCCACACTAGTTCACAAGCAGTATGTGCCATGGCCCTATATTCCGCTTCTGCACTGCTTCTTGCCACAACTGTTTGCTTCTTACTTTTCCATGTTACCAGGTTACCCCCCAGAAAGGTGCAATAGCCTGTGGTAGATCGTCTATCAGACATAGAACCTGCCCAATCAGCATCGGTGTATCCTTCTACTACCAGTTTTCCACCACTTCTGTACAGCAAACCACGACCAGGAGCTCCTTTCAGATACCTCACAATCCTTAGCACTGCATTCCAATGTGGGACCAAAGGTTTCTGCATGAACTGACTCACCACACTAACCGCAAATGAAATATCTGGCCGAGTAATGGTTAGATAGTTTAGTTTGCCTACAAGTCGTCGGTATCTGCCAGGCTCTTCAAACACTTCACCTATATCACTGCTCAGCCTCGTATTTGTTTCCATAGGTGTCTCAGCCGGTTTAGTACCCAACAATCCTGTTTCTTCCAGTAAATCAAGCACATATTTCCTCTGGCACAAATTAATGCCATGCTTAGATCTTGCTACCTCTATGCCCAAAAAGTATTTCAACTTGCCAAGGTCCTTTGTCTGAAAGTGTTCCTGTAGGAATGCCTTCAATCTGTCAATGCCCATTTTATCATTCCCAGTCACAACGATATCATCCACATACACCACCAATATTATTTTACCTGCCGAAGAGTCAAGACTGAAGACAGAGTGATCAACTTGGCACTGTTTCAGACCAAACTTCTTGACCACCTCACTGAACCTACCAAACCATGCTCGAGGGGACTGTTTAAGTCCATAAATAGCCTTCTTAAGTCTACATACCTTACCATCCTCCCCCTGAGCAACAAACCCAGGTGGTTGCTCCATGTAGACCTCCTCGAGCAAATCCCCATGCAAAAAGGCATTTTTGATATCGAGCTGATGGAGAGGCCAACCAGACATAGCTGCAAGAGAGATGACGACACGAACTGACCCTATCTTAGCAACCGGGGAGAACGTCTCCGTGTAGTCAATGCCATAGGTTTGGGAGTACCCTTTGGCAACCAGCCGCGCCTTCAGGCGCTCAACACGACCATCTGGCAAGTACTTAACACTATACACCCACTTACAACCGACAGCCTGCTTCCCAGGAGGAAGAGCGGTGAGATCCCAAGTGTGATTATGATGCAAAGCAGAGAGCTCTTCTTCCATAGCACGGCACCACTCTGGAGAGGTAAGGGCTTCCTGGACATCCTTAGGAACAACCACGGAGGATAACAAAGATATGAACTGGCGATGGGAAGCGGAGAGGTGGGTAAGTGAAACAAAATTGGAAATAGGGTGAAGGGTGCAAGTACGCTTACCTTTCCGTAAGGCAATAGGAAGATCTAGGTCGGAGGCTGGTGTCGAAGCTGGAGCTGGATCTGTCGACGGTGATGAAGCTGGAGGAGCTGCAGCCGGTACACGTGGGCGATGTGTATACACGTGACGGATGGGTGGACGGTCAACCAATGGTGGCACCGGAGGCAAGGACGTAGGCATGACTGGAACCAAAGGAGGTGGATCAGCCACAGGAAGAGGAAGAGGAGGTGGTGATGTGGGGGAAGCAGCAACACCGGACCCCACGAAGAACGGAGTAGACTCAAAGAATGTAACATCAGCACATACCAAGGAACGACGAGAACTAGGATGATAACACTTGTACCCTTTCTGAGTTCGGGAATAACCAAGGAAGATACACTTCATGGAACGTGCATCTAACTTGTCAGTCCCGGGACTCAGATTATGAACGAAGCAGACACACCCAAATACCCGAGGAGAAAGCGGAAACGGAGACATGTTGGGGAATAAGACACTAAAAGGAGAACGACCATCAAGGATAGACGTGGGCATCCGATTAATTAAGAAACAAGAGGTGAGCATTGCATCGCTCCAAAAAGTTTTGGGAACATTCATGTGGTGCATGAGGGAGCGTGCCGTTTCTACAAGATGGCGGTTCTTTCTCTCAGCAACCCCATTTTGTTGCGGAGTATAGGTACATGAAGTTTGGTGTATAATGCCATGTTGGTCCAAGTATTCTCGAAAAGATGAAGACAAGTATTCACGACCATTATCAGAACGGAAAATTTTGATGTGAACACCAAATTGATTGCGGATCTCAGCATAAAATTTCTGGAAGATGGAAAATAATTCACTTCTTTCTTTCATTAAATAGAGCCACGTCATTCTTGAACAGTCATCAACAAAAATAACAAAATATCGGTATCCATTATATGACATCACTTTATAAGGACCCCAAACATCTGAATGAATTAAAGAAAAAAGACTCGACACACGGTTATCGACCCTAGAACGAAAGGGAACACGATGGTGTTTCCCAAATTGACAAGACTCACAATCTAAAACAGAAAGTTGACTCAATGAAGGGACTAAGGACTGCAACACTTTCAGCGAAGGATGACCAAATCTACAGTGCCACTGGAGAGGAGAAATGGATGACTGAAGAGCCGTTGACGTTCGTCCACCACCATCAAGATAATACAGTCCACCGGCTTCATGCCCTCCACCAATCTTCATCCCCGTCTTGAGATCCTGAAAAACACACATAGAAGGGTAAAAAGTGATGGAGCACTTAAGTGACTTGGTCAGCTTACTAACAGACATAAGATTAAATGGAAGCTTAGGTACATATAAAACAGAGGATAGGGATACAGGGTCTAGGTCAACATTACCAACACCACAGATAGATGACGTGGAGCCATTAGCAAGGGTAACAGATTGTGATGTTGAGCAATGAGTGAGAGATGAAAACACACCTGGAGTTCCCGTCATGTGATCGGAGGCTCCAGAGTCAATAATCCAGGGGTTGGGTGTGGATGCCAAACAAGCCATACCTGAGTGTGCAAAGGAAGCTGTGTTCTGCTGCGACTTGGATTGAACAAACCTCTCATACTCATCACGAGGAACACTCACCATCTCCTTGCCTGGACCATCTGAGGGAGTAGAAGGCATCGGGTCAGCTGACCGTTTCTCCTGTGTAGGGCTGAAACTGGTGTCACTAGTCATGGCATGGTTGGCCCACGTCGAGGGAGGACCATGTAAGTCATAGCAGTAGTTAATGGTATGTCCATCCAAACCACAGTGAGTACACTTCCGTGGACCCGAGCCACGTCCTCTACCACGAGCTCCCCCTGAATCTCTGCCTCCAGTACGACCACCACCACGGATATGTGTAGATCCACCACTACCACTCCTGCCAGGCTGGGTTCCTCGAGTCCCACTTCTGCCACCTCGGCCTCTTGACACTGCAAATGCTGATTTATCGGAGACATTAGAGTCCATAGATCCAATGGAAGCCCTCCGAAGACGAGCAAACACCTCCTCTAAAGATGGAAGAGCAGATCCCCCTAGTATCTGGGCTCGTACTGGTTCATACTCAGACTTCAGCCCCACCAGAAACCGTGTTACATCAAGCTGCTCTCGCTGTTGCTGTTGAACTTTGACATCTGAAGTGAGAGGATGATAGACATTTAACTCATTACGGATATTCCTCACATTGGCATAGTACTCCTCAAGGCTCTGATTTCCCTGTTGCAGATTGAAGTATTCCTGATACAGTTGATATACCCTAGTGGTATTATCCTGACCTGAATACAGTTTCTTGGCATGATCCCACACCTCTTTGGCTGTGTCAAGAAACATGAAGTTCACACTGATTTTGGGTTCCATACTGTTCCACAACCATGTAATGATCCGTGCATCTTCCTGTTCCCAGTCTTCATACTCCTGAGAATTAGCGGGGGGTTTCTCCTCTCTTATATGCTTCACTTTCTTCTTCGCCTTCAGAAAAACCTCTACAGACTTGGCCCAAGGGACATAATTCTCTCCATTCAGTTTAATGGAGGTCATTTGGACATTCAGGTAGTCAGTAGATATCATGACACTAGGTTTACTATCACTGTTATCTGCCATTGCCGAACTCCCTTAATTCTGAGCACTGAATTAGGAGCACTACACACTGCACACTACACACAGACACTTCATCGAAATCTGCACACTGATTTCAACAGCTGAGAACTGCAACACCACAAACCCTACTCACCGAAGTCTGTACACTGATTTCAGCAGTATTAAATGTTGAAAACTACAACACCACAACCCCTACTCACCGAGGTCTACACACTGATTTCAGCGATATCAAAAGCTGAAAACCACACTTGTAACACCACCAACATTAATCCACAACTATAGGAAGCTTCACCATTAAGTAGACACTATTGCCATTCGAATCACACACAAACCAGAATAAACCCTAGCATAAACCCTAGCATACTGCAATCTGAGAACCCATCATGCGAACTGTACTACACCTCTCATGTATTCCATAACAAAAAAAAATATATAAAAAAAACTTTACCTCATCGCCTGAAGGCCAACCATACGAAGGGCTGAGACACCACTGCACCACACGTACCAGCCCTAACTAGGGCTTAGAAACCACAGCAACCAATCACCAACGACACAATCGGAGGCATAGAGACCTCCTAGGGAAGAGGGCGATCACTCCTTTTCAGCCCTTTTCCCAGTCTCCAACTCACAACTGAGAACCCCAAGTGAAACCCTAATTCGAATGCGCAGAAGGCAGAATTCTAGCAAGTCTGATTTGGTGAACCTAGCTCTGATACCATGTTGAAGTTTGACCTGCCATAGAATTCTGTCTTGTTCGTTGACTGTAGAGTAAAGTAGACAGCAAGAAGTAGGAGAGGAAAGAAGAAAAGAGAGAAGAGAGAAAAGAGAGAAAGGCTGGTTCGAATTAGGGAAAAAAGTTAATCCCTTGATTCGGCCAGACCTATTATTATATTATTGACTTATTGAAAAAGACTTGAGTGCCCTTCTTTAAGTAAGAGGCACTCGAACTAACATAACAGTACACATCAGCATTCTCAACAAGTACAAAGACTGAAATACCCCTTCACTAACACCACTAACAGAATCCAACACAACCACCATTTTTTTTTTATGGCTGCAGACTGCAGTGGCAAAAGACGTTCAACACTTATCTTTAGAAGCATTAAGTCATAAATTTTCTAAAATTTAAATGAAAGTGATCATTTTAAATATTGAGAAATGACATCAATTATATGCCTGTTGATTGGTAATGCTTAGCAGGATAGGATCAAAGGCAACCATCATGGTTCTGTGACATTTGGTAGAGAGAGAGTGATGCCTCAAATCCAATTACAATCTCTCTCTCTCTAGAAGGAATTTCTGCTACACCACGATCATTAAAATGCAGGACATGGTTTGTTAATGGTTTTGTACTTTGGCATGCTTTGAGCTTTATATTACAAGATTGGGGGTAGAAGGATTATAGTTTGATGGTGCTTTGGTGGATGGATCAAGTTGATCATCCTTATTCTGTTTGACTTGAGTGCAACTTAGGCTGTGTTGGGATCAATGTTTTAAAATGTGAAGGCGTGGCGCGAGGCATTCCACTACCTGGAGGCGTGAGGCGTAGTTCAGAAGCGGGAGGCATAGGCCTCAAGCATGTATTTTTTTTTTAATAATTATAGTGGGTATATTAATAAAAAATATATATTTCAAGCATAAAAACATACATAACACTTAAATGGCCTAATTTCAATTGTCAAATTGTCAATGGACTCAATACTTGATTTCTAAATCTCAAGTTTTCAACCCAAGTAGTCAAGTTCATTTCCACTCAAGTAACAACATATAATTCTTGATTGATATATAACAAAACAAAGTAAAAATAAATACAAAAAGCTGATCTACATCTCTAACAGAATAGAGTCAATAGACTAAATTAACATGTCTAAGGTTCAGAAATTCCAATTTAATATTATTCTTTAGTCACAAATGAGGGAAGAACAATCAAGAAATAATTTATTAAAAGAAGATAAGATAGAAGTTACTTGAAATTGAAGGCTGAAGCTGCAGCCAGCAGTGTGGTGTCTTTGCCTCTTTGGTCCTCTTAAGGTCTTCTAAAAAAAGAATAAGAAAAAAAACAGAGTGAGGATGAATGAACATAGCTGTGTGGAGTTTTTTATTTTTTTATTTTTTTAAATGTAGCTCTGTTCAAGCTCAAGACTGAACAGGGCTACCAAAAAGAAAAAGAAGGGAATGAAAATCAACCTGTTTGCAGATTTGAGAGGCTGGTTGAAGAGAAGCTTCAGCAGGTTCGAGCCCCAAGTTGTGTTAATTTGCTTCTTACCAAAAAAAAGTTGTGTTGATTTGCAAAATGAATCAATGGGGTTTTTTCCCTGTTCCACACTTAAACATTGATATAATAAAATGGGGACCACGATATAATTGTGGCCCCACCAATTAAAACATAAATAAAATAAGAAAATATTTTAAAATGTCACAAATGCAAGGCACACTCCTCTAGTATAAGGTGTGACAGAAGCGTACGCTTGCGTACACACCTTTCTACAGCAGGTGTTTGGTTCACGTGCTGGGATGCTTCTCCTAGCACCTCAGTGCGTTTTGGGAGTGCCTCGCCTGGAGGCACGTGCCTCCAAGCGTACGCTTCCCATGCCTTTTAAAACATTGGTTGGGATGGGCTGAGGTCAATCCAAGCCAAACCTGAGATAAGGTACCTCAACCTAATAGACCCTACTTGAGCCTCACCCAATGAGCCTACCTGACTTTAGAATATGTAACCCTAAGCTAAGCTGAGTAACCCAACCTTCATAATTGTGTTGAGTTGGGTTGGGTCAGGTTAGCCCGACAGGTGCATGACAACAAACTGCCATTTTTATAATAAACGAAATGGATTTGGTCAGGCTGTTGTAACTTTTTTTTTTTTGATAAATGTAAGACAGTAATTGTTATAAACAACCTATTAAGCATTACAAATTAAGCTAGGATATATAGGTTGGGTTGAACCTGGAATTGGGTTAGGTCAGCCCAGTATTTGTTGACCTACACCAGTTTGCACCACTATGACTGAATCGATTTCTTGTGATGAGTTTGTTTTATAAACCATTTGAATTTACTAACATTCTACTTTAAGCCATTAATTGAAGCTTCAACCTCTATCAATGCCTTCCAGGATCAAGTGAATACCTGCGGTCATTGAAAGATATAGAGGCGGGAAAGTTCTTTGATTTGATTTGTAAGGTAATTTACCCTATCAAAGTGCCTAGCAGCTTACCTTTGGCTCCAATTGCCTGGAATCTTGAAAAGGGTGAACTGGATACAGACCTAACCTTTGGCACTTTTTTGTGCAAAGTGTCTGCTCTCAGACTTGAACCCCTGTTTTTATGTTTGTCAGCAATATTAGACTGATGGATAAGATGCTTACTTCTATTCAAGTCAAATATACACCGTCTAACACATTTTTTTTCCTCATCAAAAGGTTCTGTATGTATACGAAGCTTCTAAAGATGAGTGGATACTCTTTGTATGGGATGGAACTGATACTCCTCCATTAAGTTTGGAAACAAAGTAAGTGTTGGTTAACCTGGTTTTATTTTTGTTAGAAGTTGTGTTTGTTTCTTTTATTGTAGAAAGCATATTAGCCACTGTTAACTCCACCAGTTTGAGCTTGTCTTACATTGCTGGTCCCAAGCCTGGATAAAACAGGAGGGTTGCGTCAGGTTGGCAGCCAACACTAAACTTTTGCCAAACTCTAATGAGCAAGAATCCTGAATTGTCTTTTCATGCTCATGGATATGGCATTTAAACAGAATGAAATGACAGAACAGGATTCATGTGGCCAACCCAATATAGTTGGGAGAAGGCTTGGATGATGATGATATTAGCTACTGTTGAAATTGTTCATCCTTTTTTATTTTTATTTTTTTTTGAAAAAGGTAAGGTAAATTTTTTGATAGAAATCAGAACCATACAGAGGACCTCCCAGAAGGGAGCAAAGACTGAGAACAGCCTCTCAGCTTACATTACAACTCAAATATACTAACAGATCTTAACTGAGACCCCAAGACCCTAGGCTGGATGCCTTTCACACCTGTAAGTTTATATGCACGTTTAGATACAATATGCATATAGACTATATTGAAGATTTTTTGGTGCACTCATGTTGAGATGATGATACTGTTTACTTGTAAGGGTGGCAATTGGATGTGTCTGTATTCCATTGTACATGCACAAAACATATTAAATATTATGCATAGTAAGAAACTAAAGACAGCTGGAATCCATACCCCTTGTTAGGCTAACCCTACATATTACAAAGATGTGCTAGTTTGGAACCTGCCATTTGTGTAATTTATTGTTTGTTAGGCTACTTAAGCTTCAACTCCTGTTTACTTTCCTTTAAGAAGAAATGTGCTTAGACACTTTAGAACCGTATATCCCTCCACTTCTTTGTGGTGCAATTGCTCTTATATTATATTACAAGCTTTGCATTTGGAAATGATGAAAAAAAAACTTGACTTGTCTTTGAAAGGTTCACCAAAAAGTTAGCTCCCATATTTTAGGTTCCCTCTATCTAATCATTTTCTTTTCTTTTTCTTTTTGCCCCCCTGCAAACTCAGTTTTTTCTATGTTTGTGATCAAGGTTTAATTTGAAGTTTACCTTTGTGTTCAAAATTGGTTTTAGGTATACCTAAATACATGAAGTTAGCTCTTTATGTAGCCTGATGTTCTAACATTTCCAAGTCTTGGATGCACTTTTGAGTTTTGAATCAGTTTTACCCACTTCTTCTGAAGTAGAAATAAAGAATATTGCCTAATTAGAAGTATCCGAATGTCGTACGGTGTTTTAGAATTTTGATTGGACCAGATGGTTGAACTGGTAAAATGATGAATTGGACAGCTTCAGTTCCTGGTTTTGGGGCATCTTGAACTGCCTGTTTAAACTGGAAAATGTGAAGGGACAATTTTATGGTTCCATATTTAGAACCTATGTGTTGGATAATAATAATCAACCAAACCTTATCCCATGTGTTGGATGGCGACATAAGGTTTTAATTAAAAAAATAAACATGCTTGTTGTGGTTTCATCCTCTCTTGCAAATTCATTGTCTGATTTTACAAGTTTCATGAAATTTGACCATGCAAAGTTATTAGATTAATGACATATGAAAAAGAGAAGAAAATACATTACTATTATTTCTGAATTGCAGGCTAGAAGATGAAGTTGAAAAGCCACTTCCTTTGAATTTTGAATCATTTACTTTACCAAGAGAGACCTTGTGCACATTCCCTCGTGTGGGAACCATTTTACGTGTGGTGCCTCGAGCTTATGAAAAACTTGAACTACACTTCAAAGATAGCAACCATTGGGTTAAATTCCGGAATATAAGCTGTCAAGTATGCTCAGGATTGTGGTATGGAATTTTAATGCCTAATTCAAAGGTCCGACTTTTGTCTAATGAGGATGACTTTGTAATAAAATGTCGAAGGTAATTGTTTCTTTATTGTAATTATGTTAATATGTCTATTTATGCTTTATTTGATAAAGGTTGTTTTGTTTTGCACATTTTCTTGAAGTAGGAATTATGATGATCGGGTATCAGCTAAAGTTGGGCGTTTGCCTTTGTCATTTAATCCACATTATTGCTGTGTTACAGGTGAGTATTTTGTTCTCAAGTATGCTTGAAACTATTTGTTGGCTCTCTTCATGGTACATGTATTCTTTCTAAACATAATGAGCATGGTTTTATAGTGAAAAGTGATTTTATTTTCTGCCTAATTATTTATTTTCTTTTCCAGTGACAGATAATGAAAATCTGCCATACATGACGCTAATGGAAATTCTCACTTATTCAGAGGTCTTGTATCATTTAAAAGAAATTCCCTTATATATATGTTTATGTTATATACCTTTTGTCACTTCTTATTGATTGTTAGAAATAAAATAGATAAAATCTTAAAACTAATTGATACCCAGAAGGCAATTTTTGAAATTCCTCAATATGCAACAATGTGTGAAGTTCATGTTCGAGTGATTGCAACTTTCAGATGGTATGTGTATCACAGGTAACTGCCAAATTCAAGTCTGTTGTTCGTGTTGTAGCTGCATGTCCTTGGAGAGCCGAACGGTTCTTCCGTTCACGGGTTGGGATGCGGAGCCATAAGATTAGATTTACCTTGGAGGATCCAACTGCAAGAATACACGCTTACTTATTTGCTGAAGATGGGGTAAGACTTCCCTGTGGCATCAACTTATTTCATCAATACACAATATTCTTTCTACATAAGCAGTAGCTTTGAAACCGTGTCGTTTTATAAACTATAAACAAAGGTCCACTAATTTGTTATTATGATTTTATTTGTCAATCTGTCAATTTTAGATGGAGTTTTTTGAAGGTTTTCCCCCTATTGATGTTCTGACGAACAAAAGGAACAGATTGCTCGGCATCATTGAAGGTGGAACCTGTAAAGGTGAGAATGTTCTAAGAAATCCTCCATGGGTGGAGTGTTGTATAAAATCCTATTACAAGCATAAAAATGATTGTTGGGGAAGCAGGCGTTTCCGGATCTTTGGCACTAGGCTTGTTTCATAAAGCCTTGGGCCATTTTTTGTATGTATTTTGCTGATACATATTTATTTTTTATATTGTATGCAAACAACCAACTTAAACAAAAACACTTGGAATTTTAGCCAATCCAATATTAGGCTCAGAATATGTCTATGCAGAATATCGTTGAGCAGCAATGTTGTGCTTGACCACTGCTATGTAAAGTTTTTCAGGACTGTACAGAGTACTATGGCATTATTGCTTTGTTAGACCTTGTGTGGTCTGGATTTTTTGATGAATGGTTTGGTGTGGTCTGAATCGAAGATTATATGCTCTCTTGTTAGCGTGGAGATGTTAGTTTCGCTATGGTAGCTAGTTTAGCTAGACTAGGGAAACTAAAAGCTGAAACTGAGCTGCTGATCTTAGCACTATGGTATTCTCTTTTTACGATCACAGGTTTCGTTCTAACTTAAAAAGTTGAAATAGGTGTAGTGACTGGGTTCAAGATCATTTTGGACATGGTACGTATAATTATGTATATTCTTCTTTACTAGGTCTCAATCTCATCTTATTAATGAGTTTTAACTTTTTCCTATCTATGATACATGAACATGTATGACGATGTATCAGTATCAGCCAGCAGTTGCCACGGAGTGGGACGGTCTTGAACCAGATATATTCAAGGTTCAAAATATAGATATGCCCGATACGTCAGTAAAGATGTATCGGGCAGTATCGTTAGTTTTTATTTTTTTTCAAATCCAGTTCGGATTAAGGTCTATCCACCTCCTGAATCGATCAAAACTCCGATACACCCTCTGTAGGGGTGTATGGGAAGCTCTCGATACGATATATATCAGTGGATATGTATCAATCGGGAAGCTCTATGTCAGTGGATACGTATCAATACTTTGAACGAACGAAAATGAAAAGGCGCTCTGATTAGGAGTAAATGTCTGATTAGTTGCAATTGATACAGATGCAGCCCATCTTAGGATGAGCCAAAGCTAGAGAGCCCCATTGGATTATTTGGATGGTAGCTACCATCCAGGCGTCCTAGTTCACTTTAAATTGGTAGCTACCACTTACCAGGATTTATGGCATAAAAGTGCGTTAGTGTTGAGCCTTGGCCATTTTAAGTGTAAACCACCGCCGGATGTTGCTGTCGAAACTTGAAATGATAACCCAGCAGTGGAAAACAATAAAAAAGATGGAAAGGGTAAAAAACAAGTGCTCGTGTTTACAGACTCAGCCAGTTGAGCGAAAAGAACAAAATTTTTCGTTGATGCGCATGATGGTTGGACTTGGACATGGCCCTGACCTGTGAGAAGAGATTGTCTCTCTCCTCCTCATCTCCTCTAGCCTTCATTATGGTAAAGTTTCTTCTTCCTACTTCCTATCCTACCTAAACAAAAAAGACAAAAAAAAATCCCATATCGGAAGGTCTATGTATCCACCTTTGTTTCATTACTTACAGCTACATATAACTGTTATTTTATTGAAGATAACAACGGTATTGGCAGTTAGGGCTCAGATGAGAAGCTAGAGATGATTTTGCAATAAAAGAGTAGAACAACTTCACAAGACTTGAATATAAGAATACGGCTATTTTAGTTTAAGGCTCAGTTTGGAAGGAATACAAATACAAATTTGTAGAGTGCAAAACCCTGTACTTTGTATTATTTTGTTTGAATTTGTACAGTGCAATACCTAAACCATGGAGAAAAAACCATAATACTAGAAACCAACCAAATTTAATAGGGTTTAATTTACATTCTTTCACATATAAAACAAATATTGTACAAAAACATTTGCACACAGACTTAGTTGAAATAACAGCAGATTTGAATATTCTTCTGTTCTGTGTGTGAGTGTGCGCAAGCACGCGCTTCTGTAATCGCATAGCAGAAAATCCTTCCCTTCGAACCAATCCACCCCTCCCTAAGTGACATATTCTGAGTTTAATTCAATACAGTTAGAATACAGATATACATGGTGATTAAAAAGTAATGCACCTACTCAGGTGCCCTACATGTTGCTTTGTTATGCCCTTGTCCCTTGCACCTGCTGCAATGGAGCGGCCTTTTAACTATTCCTTCTGATCTAATCCTCCTTTTCTTTGGTCTACCTGATGGGCGACGCACAGAAGGGGGGTGTACTCTCACCGGAGAGGATTCTCTGTGAACAGGCCTATCTGCAGTTGGAACTGGATTTATGGACTCGGAATAAGCTACTCGGTACATCTCAGTCAAGAAATATTTGGAACAGTAATCATATACATTTCCACCAGTTCGTTCAAACACTGCAAGAGCATGCACGCACGGTAAACCAATTATCTGCCATCCCCTGCAACTACAGTCCCAATGATCGATATCGACTACATTAATTGCGTCTGTTTCATCACGGACCTCAAACCTGCTACTTGGTGAGAATAATACCTCAATGGAGCGGGTTTTAGCAATCTCTTTTTCTAATTTATCTTCCGAAGATGGGGTTAATATTGTTGACCATTGATCTGAATCCACCCGGCGCGTATAGATCAGCTCCATCATCTTACGGCGCAAGGTATCAATCATCTGGACAATAGGTAACCCTGGTAGCTCTGACATCCAACTATAGAATGACTCTGCAATGTCAGATGTGAGATGGTTGTATCGTGCACCTCTAAAAAATGCATTTGCCCAGTGTTCGGGCTCACTTTGCACAATCCAATCATAAGCTTCAGGGGAGATGCTTTTTATGCTCTCTGTACACTTCTTAAATCCCTCAAGTGTTGGCGCATAGGCAGCATCATAAAATTGAGCAACAATCACACGAACAACTTCTTGAGTAAAAGGCCCCTTCAAGTCCTTTTTCAAATCCTCTGTTAGATGATGTAGACAATAACCATGGTGACAATCATTGAATATTTCCAAAATTGACATTCTTATTCCATTCTGTCTATCTGCCACAAATGTAATCGGTTGTGAAGTTGGTAATACAGACTTCAATTGCACCAAAAACCAATGCCAATTATCATCATTTACAATATCTACTATGGCAAAAGCAATAGGAAAGATACCCTCATTTCCATCCACTGCAGTGGCAGTCAGTAACTCCCCTTGGTATCTTGATTTTAAAGTCATGGTGTCAAGAAAAAGGAGGGGACGACAACCATGCTCAAATCCAAAAAGTGAAGCATGCAAGGCTACAAATAGACGATGGAAGCTTAAGTCATCCCTAGTGATGAGAGTTGCAACACTGCCGGGGTTTGCCTCTACCATCTTATCACACAACCAAGGCAATTGGTTGTATGATTCTTTATATGAACCCTGAAGTTCTTCCCTGGCAGTCTCCATCCCCCTCCATACCTGGGAATACCTCAGCTCAATACCAAAATCTCGTCGGATGTCATTGGCAATTTCCTTTGGCCTGTAATTTGGGGAATCTCGCAGCTTATCCTTTACTATACTTGCCACCAATTTCTTTGTAGCCTGTGAACGATTAGTTGTGCCAGTGCCTGCTCCACATGTATGTGTTGCATTCATCTTCTTAATTCTGAATAACTGTGTTGTAGACAATTTTGATGCATGAACCCTCCATGGACAGCCCTCAGCTTTGCATTTGGCACTTACACGTCTACTGTCATTGTTTTTAAACATGTAGGCAAAACCATGTGCAATGGAATACTTGCGTAAAGCATCACGGAAATCATTGACACTATTAAACTGTTGGTGCAAACCAGTGATGCTGTTCTCCCACAATCTTGTAAGCTTCTGTTGGCCAACATCTTCACCATCTTCAACTGCATTCATTGGGGCTTCAACAGTTGTAACAGGTTCAACAACCGTTGTTCTGCTGGACCTACATGAGTAAGTATTCCACATGAGTTTATAAGATTTTATTAGTGATATCAGCCTGAGGCCATCAACCATAGCACAAGACATGGGTCTGCACTCACATGGGTTGGTTTCATATTCATGGCAGGACTAAAGTTGCCTCCTCATGAGTCACAATACCAACAAAATTTGTACTTTAATTAATGGACAACTGACGACAGACCCGTTTTCACAAGTTAATTTGTAATTGCTCCTGAAGCAGAGTTCAAATAATGCATTACCTGCTGCAAGAGACATTTGAGGTTTCATGTACTACAAAATCTCCTGTCATGACATAAACATCAACAGTTGCTGAA
Source organism: Nelumbo nucifera (assembly GCF_055504915.1). NCBI lineage: Eukaryota > Viridiplantae > Streptophyta > Magnoliopsida > Proteales > Nelumbonaceae > Nelumbo > Nelumbo nucifera. The sequence goes on from NC_142651.1 coordinate 110,406,135, forward strand.
TCTTCATGAAAATCGATCATGCGTTGTATGTCCTTGTCACTGGATATTGTGATAAGAGTGCGTTTGTTGTTCGGAAGGAAGTACTTAATAGCCATTGAATTGGAGTCATACTTCCACATTTCAGCTATTTCCGACTTAAGCTCCCCGAACCGGGTTTCAGTGTTGACACTCATTGCATGAGCATCTCCCCCACAGTAGGACAAGGAACCATCGCTATTGGGAGTGAATTTTCCGCCAGACTGACAAATAACAATCAGTTTCCCCCTTGCCATGGATGCACGGAGAGTGCCTACGAGTGAGATTAAAGAAATCCTTTTTATCACGCGGAACCAAAGAGAAAATGATAATTTACAGAATAATTTCCCCGGGTACTAAATATCTTGTTGAGCTTTGTTGTTTCTGATCTTGTAGCTGCTTCTGTGCTTTTTCTGTTAATGAAATATATTTTCGACCAAAAAAAACTTTTGGGAAATGAAAACTTTATGGTGTTTTAAAAGATAAAATTTGAAGCAGCGAAGCATTAGTATAAATGATTTCATTGAAATGGAACACGAGAAAGACTTGCTTCGGATTACTGGTAAATTCAAACAAATTGAATCGCAATGCCATCACAGACCATGAAAGATCGAACAATAAGGATAAATGACAAAGAATAGACAATGAGCGAAAGAAAAGTCAAAAAGAAAGAGAACAAAAACCAAAAGAGAGAAGGAAAGAAGAACAAATATGTAGAGGGAGAAGAACCACAAACCTGTTGCGTTCTGATCGTCCACAACAAACTACTGCTCAGAAATGAGAAACCCTCCAACAAGGGCCTAAAACCCTAGTCCTAGCTCGGAGGGTCCATCTCCCTTTAGCCAAAAATCCCAAATAATGGCACCGGAGAGAGAGAGATGAAATTGGAAAGCAAAAAAGTGCGAAACGAAAAAATTGTTCCCGAGGCGGCACCAGCACTGCTGCAGTAGTGTTAGGCTAAAGATTTCACTTATAACCGGACGGTCAGGATTGATAAGGTAACCAGATGCACAGGTAACAGATCTTCAGATGTGATACAATCTGGGTCCCACATTCGAACGGCGGAAGAAGTGTGATACAATCTGGGTCTGTACTGTAGATGTTCATAACGGCTGAAGAGGCTGAGCTGAATGACTTATTACTTCTGTCTTTCAGTTAAGCAGTTATGTATCAATTGGTAACCGAGAAGAATCGAAGGGACCAAAGAAATATCCAGAGGCGGGGTGGGTAATTAAAGCAAGACCGGATCAGCTTCTCACAAAGGGCGCCTGACACCGACCTTACACGCACCTTCTGTACTTATAAGGTATTATTTACGGGAGATGTTCCGAATGCACGTTGAATGTACCTGTGACGCGCCCATGTGTGAATAGCAGATCCATTTAAAGCCTTATGGGGTCACACAGGAGTGAACACCTCTTCGTCGTCAGATTTGGATCTACCTAATATCAATAATTCAATATATCATACCTATAAACGTTCTTCTTGGCTACCTTGTTATTCGGAGTTCGGAGTTCAGACTTGAGATTAGGAACTAGGAAGTGGGAAAACGAAAGCTGTCCTCGCTTTCCACAAAAAACATCGGCATCTCCAGGACCAGCAGCAGAAGCCGATAAGTAGCGGAGCTTGAGCTTGGGGGATGAGTTATGCCGTCGTTGGATTCTCTTCTCCTCCTCCCAACCCATCTCTTCCCTCGTCAATCAATAGCTTGGTATCTCTCTCTCTCTCTCTCTCTCTATCTCTTGTGGTGTTGTAACTTACTGCCTATTGCAGCAGAAGCAGGATGGAGATACAGCTGAACAAATTCAGTTAGAAGATAAGCATCCTACTCTTCCCGGATATAAGTGGCGTTTGGTTATTGCATATGATGGCACCAAATTTTCTGGTTGGTTCTTTGTCTAATCCCCTCCTCCCCTTTCCTCCCTCATGCAATTGCAATATTGTCCCAAGAGAAATAAATGTCAGCTTATTTCTTTCACTACCTCTTTGATGGAGCCATCTTTTTCTTTTCTTGGAACCATGGTTGGTGACGCAGAAAATTGAAGACAAACAGAAAATGAAATAAACATATTCATCCGTATTCAATGCTAACAACCGTTTAGCCAACTGTCAATATGAATTGTTACAGCTTGTTCTCTGTCATTTGTTCCTAAATTGTGGGTTCCTTTAATGACTTCTAGCAGAAGATATTTTCATTTTCTGCTCTCCATTGATTCTGTTATGCTTTAAATCATTTTCATTTAGTTGGTTGTTGTCAATGTGTATCTAAAGTTTGTTGCAGCTCGTTCCCTTTTGCTTGACCTCACAAGAAGAGAGAGAGAGGGTTTTCATCTTTTCACCTCTCTTTCTCATTAGGGATTTTACAACTTCGTGCAGGACAAGAGAAATTCTGATCTACCCTAATGCAATGCAGAATCAACTTTAAACTTAAATCTATTTGCTATTACTAAAATGACCTATCTTTAGATCTTATAATTCCATCCCTCTTAAGAATCAAGCTTTCCATCAAGGTTGGTATTCAACATAAGGCGTTTTCCACTAAAGTCCCAAATTGCCTAGTTTATAGTCATAATTACTATATTTGCTGCTCATTTTCTTTATGCAATAGCAAGGACTGATGGGCCTGAGGTATTAACTGTACTGGCCTTGTTCTTATGACCAGGTAATGGTAGAGCTTCTCCTCATGATAAAGGTTTAAAGTTTAAAGTATCGATATGGTACTCCTGATATGGGGCGTATCAGATCCGTATCCATGGCCATGGGCATGGGATATGCCATGACTGGGTATGTATCCTTCGAGTTGTGCATATTGTTATGATACAGTATCCTACGAGTTGTGCGTATCAGCACAATATGATATGTGCCTTAGGAGAACTCGCCCCATAAAGCTAGCTGTTAGAGGGAGCGAACTCAAGCACATTTATACCCCACAACAGCATCCCATACTACCAATGTGGGATCTTTCACATTAGCCGTCCCATACTACCAATGTGGGACAAATGGATCGTAACACAAAAACACCTCCGTATTGGGCCGTATCACGCTGTATCGGTGGATATGGTCTGATAAGCATTGATACAGAAGCATATTGGTGCCTAGTTTGATGAAACCATATATTGACCACTTTTGGAATGGTTTTGAACTTTAAGTAAAAAAATAAAAATGTAAGATTGTAATTATAAAAACTGGAATAGAATTATAATTGTAAAAGTGAAGTAAATAGTTTAAGATTTAATTTTCCCAAAATATTTAATAAAAACTGAAAATTATAAAAATAATTTATTTTATCTACCTTAAATGATTTATATGTTAAAAGCGAAAACATATTTATTATTTGGAAAAGTAGAGTTATTATTTATATAAAATTACCAAATAAATAAAATTTCCTAAATATTGAAAATTATAATTATAATAATTGAAATAGTGTGATAATTATTGTATGATGTGTACATGTTCTAGAGTCCTGGTATTGTTGGTTGTAATGTTTCTCTTCATATAACCTGTTAAAGTGTGCATTTCTCATGTGTTTATACCTTATTAATAAATAATTCAGCTTTAGATTTAGTGTTATTGATGTGTTTATATGATTTATATCTGTATCTGTGCCTGAGTTGTCTGATACAATACCCAATATCGATACTTTGATCCTTGCTCATGGTATTCTAGAGAAGTAGGCCTGATACTCCTTTATTATATTTTCAAAACCATCTTCACCAGCTGCCTTAACAGTTAACATGCTTACGATTGATGCCAAGACTATCTATCTTGATGTTGCCAAATTTTCAATTTATCGACCATATCATGGACTAGTCAATCTTATTACTAGGTTCTGCATGAAAGAGAATCTAATGTTTTGTGATATGAAAGAGCACCAGAAAATGAAGAGACAAGGTCCTTTTTGCAAGGGAATATCCTCCTAATCTCTCAGATTTGTGAATATCTTCCCGCCAATTTTGTAGGGCTTCTTTATAGTATGTGGCTATGTGCTTCCTCATTCTTATACTCATTTGGCAGTGCTATCCTAGAGTTACTTTTTCATCTTTCATGGATTTTGAGGCATGGAAAGCTATTCAACTATGCTTAATGAAAACATGAAAAGTTAGCAAACCACCATTTTTCTGTGTTAATGAGAAGCTTCTCTTGAACGTTGAGTGGATGAGCCACTTCCACCAGAGGGGATGATAATCATTAGATCCAGTTTCATTTCAGATGCACTAATAAAAAGAATTCTGGCCTCTCACTGAACCTTATTCCAATTGAGACCACACCCAAGCTTTGTTAGTTTTTGTTTTATCTGGTAGGAAACTAGGAATTATGGTTAAGGGTCATTCTTCACATATGATTTGATCCCAGTTTTGTGGTCTGAACCCTCCGGACTATACCAACTTCCCCTAAACTGACCTAGTCTTTATGATCTTTTAACCTGGCTCACTATGATATAGATAGTGATGTTTCCAAGTTTACTATCTAAATCAATACAGTTAAAAGGAAAATGAGAAATTGAAAAAAAAAAATCTTCTATTCTTCTATGAAAGAGGTACTTGATGAGGGTCATCTGGAAGTTTAATGACACTTCTCTTGTGTTGGTATGGACAAATAACTGTGCACTTCTCTACTTTCTTCTTCAGGACATCTTCAGCATCCTATTCTCATCTGTGGTTCATTTGTTTGCTCTCTTGTGTTTATATTAGTTAGACAGCTTCACTCGGCCACAGTTTCCATAATAAGCCACATTTGGTTCTGTTGGGACAGAACTCAATTGGTACCATTGCTTACTTCCTATCTGTTTCTAAGCCATAATCTTTTGTTTGGATTATATATGCTTGGTAGGTGCTTATTTTGAAGATGCAGACCATTCCAAATTATTATGAAATTGCGGGCTTCCATGCTTTATGCTTTTATTGTTTTAAGCAATGTTCAGAGGATTGGACCGGGCATAGAACCGGAGAAAGGAGAGGTTCACGGGTCAGAGGTTCGACCTGGGTCAAACTAGAGGTCAAACTGTGATAACGTGGCATATATGTATATATACTATGGGTTATATAAATACTATATATAATATATTTTACAACTTTTAATGTACTTAAATATGGTGGATGGATGGTAAGCTTCTTAATTTTTAAAACAAATGACTAGGGCTCAAGTCTTTTAACTTACATTTTCTTTAAAATACGTGCATAATAATGTAATATGTATAATAAGTAGTCATTAATTAGCATAAGTAAAGAGGTGGATCAGTGGACCCGGGTGGTTTCATGAAACCGGGACTGGTTCACCGATTTTCCGGTTCAACCAGCTGGTCAGCTGGTTTTTGATCAAGTCCAGTTATTGGGGTATGACTGAACTGGTCAGGCCCCTGGGTCACGTTTCAACCGGCCGGTCTGGTCTGGTTTTCTAAACACTTGTTTTAAGTGCAATGCATTAATATTGTATTTCAGGCTGGCAATATCAGCAGTCACCACCTACCATACAGTGCATTGTGGAAAAAACATTAACTAGGATAACAAAACTGGAAAGGGAGGAGCTGTGTTTTGTTGGTGCAAGTAGGACAGACACTGGAGTTCATGCATGGGGTCAGGTCTGATTTCCTTACTCTTTTGGAGACTAGAAGAATTGTTTCTTGATGAATAAACTTGTAATGGGCTACTAAAGTTTCAGGTGGCACACTTTGTTACGCCTTTCAACTATCACAGCTTGGAAAGCATTCATGCAGCACTTAATGGTCTTCTTCCTTCTGATATCCGAGTTAGAGAGATTAGTTCAGTACTTCCAGAGTTCCATGCTCGTTTTTCTGCAGAGAGCAAGATTTATCACTACAAGATATATAATGACACAATCATGGACCCATTTCAGCGTCTTTATGCATATCATAATGCTTATAGACTCAATACTGTTGCTATGAGGGAGGCTGCAAAGTATTTCATTGGAAAGCATGACTTCTCTGCTTTTGTCAATGCATCACGCAATGATATATCACCAGATCCTCTAAAGCATATATTCCGTTTTGACGTCATTGAAATGGTATGTATCAAGCCCCTCACAACAATTTGAGTTTCCTCCCTAGTGTAAATTATGGCACCATTTGGGATGTTATAACTGCAGGCACCAGTTAGTCCATGCGCTTCTCTAACAAGGTTACTGAAAACTAACCTATCTGAATCAGCTATTTAGTGAACTTTCTCATGGTGGATCCTCCAAAGCAGTATTTCAGTTGGAATCCCAACTATATCTAAGAGTCTTATTTATCAAAACAGTAAAACATGGACTTGTGTGGATATGCCTACAGAAAAATATGTACCATTGAAACAGTGTTTTAATTCAACATTATATAAACAGGAAAAACAGTTCATATTTTTTGAATTCTCACATTGTGTACCCATAAAAAGGGTCTAAAATTTTGTTTTTGTTACTATATGATATTTTATTAGGAAAAATGGCATTCATTATGTACATTAGCTGTTAATTTATATCAAATAGATTAGGAGAAAAAGAGGAAAGTATCATGTAGGAGTGTCTCTCAAGAATCCATGGATTTTGAAATTTGATGCACATTGATCCAATACAGAGACATCACCCATTTAGGAGAGTCCATTCAACACTGGTGGAAAATTAATCTCAAATATCCTACTCCCGGCCTCCCACTTCCTTGTACAAAGTATATTTCCTCTAATTGGTTACTGTGTCTCAAATTTGTAAAAAGCTGCAAAAGGTTTTCCAACTGATGGTTGGTTTTATTAATGTCCAGGGAGTTCTTTTGCAGCTTGAGGTTGAAGGATCTGGTTTCTTGTACAGACAAGTGCGAAACATGGTACCATTCTTTCTCATCTTTCAACATCAGGTCTTGAATCTCTGTGTTATCCGATGTTTCTTTTGTGGGTGAAACATTGCATCTGTTGATTGTTTTTCCTGTTTGCTTTACGTTGTTTTGAATTTTGTCTTTGTTGCAAGGTGCCAACCAGTTGGTTGGTAAGGTCTCCTGCTGGTCGTAGCGGAGACTTGGGATTGAAACCCGCCTGCACCTGGGTTGGGGGATGGGCTACTCCCCATTGTCTAGTCCTTCAAAAGAAGTCAAAAAAAAAAAAACTTTGATCTTTGTCTCCAGGTCAAATAGTAATTATTATAGTTTTTATAGTAGGGGCATTGTTAATTTCTTTAACTAGTGGTCTAGTGCCGCTTCAGTAAATTACTCAGGTATTAAACGTGGTTAAAACCAGCTTCAAGATTTTTTTTTTCTTGTGCAGGTAGGTTTGTTGCTTCAAGTCGGAAGGGAAGCAGTCCCACCTGATATTGTTCCCCATATTTTGGCTACTAGAGATCGAAAGGAGCTTGCAAAATATGCTTTATGTGCCCCACCTCATGGACTCTGTCTCATGTCTGTCAAGTACAATAAAGATATCTTACAGCCTCCCCCTGGTTGCCCTGCATCTAGTTTTGGCATGCATTATTGCCTAAGCAAATGTAAGCTTCCTTTCTATTAAAAATAAAGGTCCTCTGGAAGAGAAGTTTGAAACGAAACCTAACTTCCAAAGAATATAACATGCAAATCTTCAAGCAATTCCATGAAAAGCTAACAGGTGTAATTGTACGAGTTTCCAAAAAATGAAATATTCTAAATTGATTTGAGGATCTGTTTCTGATATTTTGAATTACATAATGCAAGTAAAATCACATATACAAGCCTCAACTCAAGGAGGAAGAAGCCCTGCCCTTCGGGCCTGCTGTTAAGCTTCTTGACTGCAAGACTTGCACGAGCGTGAATCATATCTGACACTGAGAGTAGTTTCCCATTTAAAATATGGAATGTGGAAGAGTGGGTTGATCCCAAGCAGCACATTATTTACTTTATAAAGATAATGGAGTCGAGGGTGTAAGGAGAACATCAAAATCACTGAGTGTCCACTCGGCCACCTCATCTTTGTTACTAACAAAGATTTCGGTTCCCACATCAATTGAAGTCCATATTCTTCTAGCCGGAGGGGTACCTGGATCCTGCAACAGAGGAAAGTGAATTGGTTTGGTGAATATGGACCTGAACCTCAAAACCTGTAAAAGTATTTGTTGCCAATTACTGACCTGATAGAAGTAGAGTCTACTGGAAAGGCCACCAACATCAAGCTCCCAAGTTCTGGCATCTCCAACCCACCCTTCCCCTGGTTTGGTTGGGTATCCATACTCGGCCCATATAGGGTGTGGCAGTAACTGAACCAGCTCTTGTGCCTGAGGATTGCTGTAAGGATCGCAAAGGCTGACAGGTTGTTCTAAGTGTTGGGCGTTTCCAGGAGCACAGTAGTAATGATAAGCGGAATATGGGAAGTGAGCAGTGTCATTCCTGTAAATCATGGTGTTGTTGGGTGTTCTGTGGAATGGAGGACAATTGATGAGGTTTTTGGGGCTGCACCAAGCTGGTGTTTCAGGATTGATGATCATCTCACTGTATCTAGTCACGTCGGTGAGAACGTCTCCATCACAGGGAGCCCCATTGTTCTTCCAGCAGCTGCCAATATCTATCAAGTAGAACTGGCTCTTTGGGCCTCCGCCTCTCTTCACGTCCAAAGACAATCTCACCTTGAAATTAGGTGATTCGGGAAGCTGCACAGAATAGAGACTGTAAATTTTAATTGTTCTTATTTTAGCTCCGGAAATGCTTTTTTTTTTTGGCTCTAACAAAATGATTTGGAAACAGAAATGGATGTGCTCAAATTGCTTCAACTGTATTGAAAACAGGACTCTGTGGCTTCAAAGAAGAAATGGGCCAACATGTGCCCGAGGTGGGAATTGGGATCCATCCAAGCTCCAGAGTGATCGGTCTTGATCCTATATGTGGCGACTTATAAGAGCCCACATGCTACATACGAATCATGAAACCCAAGACCTAGTCCATCCCATTATTCAATGTGGGCCCAACTACTATGATATTGCGCAAAAAGTTGTCACCAATGAACCGGTATTATACTATTATAAAAATGGTAACCAATGTGGTGATTGAGTTCAGCGTTATTTCACGAGGTGGGTGTGTAACTATGAAGACCATTTTGTGAGGAAGAAATTCAGTTTCGCTTTGTTTGATCAAAGCTCTTCTGATTGATGAAAGGCCATCTGTATCATGTATACAAACCAAACACACCCTAAGTTTCTTTCTTTTCTATGGAACCCACCAACTTACCACCCCTATTTACTAGAAACAAACAAGTGCCCACCAAAGTGTGTTGGTGTGCTATTCAAAACGGCCCCGATGTGGGATTTGGGCATATCATCAAATACAAAAGAAAAGTTCTATACTTCTATCCATTTTGGGGCAACTTGGGCCGCCCTAAGGAGGAGAGGGACCCATCATTTCAATGGTCCTAAGTCCAAGCGCTCCTGTGTGGATTAGGGTTTTTATCTTGCATATTTTCCTTTTTCTTTCAGCATTGCATTCTTTTATAGTTTATAATATTCAGGGTCTTATCTCAAATTCCTCAGTCCCCCCTCACAATGAACCACCAGCCAGGGGTCCCGTTTCTGGGTCAAACGGTTTGATCATTTGAATCAAACGGACGGCTCGTTTTAACAAAAAAAATAACAATAAAATTTTAAAAAATAAAAAAATAAAAACTGTCTAAGCCGTTGAATGATTCGATCGCCCAGGTCAGCAGTTCATTGAACAAATCAACGGATTTTGGGGAAATAACAATTCTGGAGTAAAATAGAACCAGTCACCTGACCGGTTCCTGGTTTTTCTGGTCTGACCAGTCCGGTCCGGTTTTGAAAACCAGGCTTTTGATACCTCTATATATCCCTTAAAAACTTTTATTTATAAAATGCCTACCTTATCTGACGGTGACAGAAATGGTTCACATACACCATTAATATTTATTTATTGATAAAATTAATTTTGATTCATCAATAAATGTTATTTGACTAATTTTTGTATGATAAAAATGCCCTGGTTCATTTTCTCCCTTATTTTATTATATATTTTTCTTCATTTCACAACCCATCAATGATTTACTTCTCATTTGTTTGTTAGATATTTTGATGAGATAGGTTTTATGCTTTGGTGTTTGCCACTGGATCCAATGAAAGATTCTGTTTCTGGGTAAAGAAAGAGTAGAGGGAGATACACGAGGGGGCATTATGGTCTTTCAACTTAAAATGTCTGACGATGGAGTTCTTGGATTTATGTAAATGGCACCGTAAGTTTAAAAGAATAGTGGAGGATTTTTAGATAAAACCCCAATAATTATTTACTTCAAGAAGGAGATAATAAAAAAAAATAATAAGAAGGTTAAGACTTATGATTGAAAATAAGCATCTCTTGAATAAACTGTCATTAAATATAGGAGGGAAGGAAGGGATCCTACTTACGGTTTTCAGCATTCCTCTAGTGTCATAATGGTATCCGCCAGAGAAGCCTTTGCTTGCATCAGCTCTGAGATACAGCATCAGCCATGGATATTTCTTTGATGTTTTCAGCTTGTGACTGAAAACCCAGCTCCCAATTCCAACTTTCTTCTCCCACACAACCTCATAAAATGAGATATTATCGATCCCGTCTGTGAAATTAGAGCCCAGTTCATAAGTTCCATTATAACTGCCTCTCAATGTTCCTGTTCCTGTGAAATCTGTCGGTTGATGATAGAAGATGGGTTGATTCATGCATCCATCTCCAAAGCACGGGAACCTTCCTGGTTTAAAAGGCCCTACCTTTTTCCCATTCTCAGGACATAAACCAGACATGGTATCGTAGTTGCCATTTTTCAGCATCACCATCCAAAACTGCCATGGATTTGGGGTGTCTGCAACTTCACATAAAGAGCCCAGATATAGCTCCTTCTCTACTGCATAAAGGTCTGGGTTTTTTAGAGCTTTTGGATTCAATCCTGGAAATGGTGTTCCAACACCAAGATTGTTATCTGCTTCCGTCACTCTGTGCTTCAATGAAGAGCCTGCCCAGCACAGAAAAGGAACAATAAAATAACTGAAATCAGAGTGGTGTATTATTTTTAAAAAATTGGTACATGCAATTTTGATGAAAGAGGATTACCCATATTCTCATTGTGGGTTTGTGATGATTTATGAGAAAAGAAATGCAGTTCTGATAGAAGATAAAGAGAGAGAGAGAGAGAGAGAGAGAATGAAAAGAAAAAGTAATTTCTGAAAGAGGGGAGATCAAGAAAACAAAGAAAATCATTATTCTTCCTTCTCTATCTCCTTGAATGCTAAGGCTTACCTGAGAGATCAAAACAATCAGCAGCTCTTGGGCTCCCCATACCAGGAGCTTCTTTACCAATCTCATTGCAGAAGTTCCAACCTTCAAAAGCTATTCTTAGTTCATCTCTTTGCATTCCTGGGTCTCCCACTGCTGAGATGTATTGCTGTTTCAAGGCATAAGAAAATGCAGAAAAGAATACATTCAGCGTGCAAAATAAAATCAATATCCGATTATCCATTTTTGTTTTCATGGAAGCCTGGTTGAGAAACAGAGTAGGGGAGGGGGGAAGCAATCACAGGGTGGAGGTGATGTTGGGCCTTTTGCTCCTTCTACTAAAACGATGGGTGAAGAATAAATAGAAAAGGGATTTTAAGCATTCGTCATTTTTCAACCTTTAATTTTATGGTCCGTAGACTGTGGTCTCTCTTTCTCTCTCTCTCTCCAAGAGAATCTGTTCCGTAACTTTATTAAAATCAGAAGAAAATACCCCCACAAGCCACAATTTTATCTTCAATGGAAAGTTACTTGGGTGTTTGATGGTTTGACCTCTATATGGATTTGACAAGCTTGGCCCACTGTAGTTGGTTCACTCACTGTATCCCACATGCGGTCTCAGAGTTGTTGCGGTGGACCTTTTGCAAACCTTCTCCAACAGTAGTAAGTAGTAACAGAGAAGTAGTCACGGGTCTAAGCATTCACAGTCACAGGTTGAAGCGCATTAACAAGTGGAGGTTTCTCTATCTTTTGGGCTTGGAAATTGGAATTGCCCCTCGTAACTCATAATACAAGGTAAAGGTATCCTGAGTGAACTGGTGCAGTCCGGATTTGAAACCTCTTTGATTGCTTGAGAAATTTTCTCAAAATCTTGAATCCATCCATGGGTTTGCAGTTTGCTCATCCTAGATACCTACCTCAGTTGATTTCTTTGTCGTTGCAAAAAGTTAATATCTTATTATTTTTCTAGGAAGGTCAATTAGCAATCAAGGAATCCGAATGCATTTCTAAATCTATTAGGTGAACCAAAACAATCAGAGGGAGCAAATTAAAACTGAATGACATCAGAACCATAACTATATTGAATGTTTCTTTAGACCAAAACCATGTGCATTGTTCATTAATAAATTATCTATAAATTTCTTTCTATAATGAACGCAAATCCAAAACTCTTCTTTAATTAGAAAGATAAATAACCATGGAAAAAAGAAAATTTATTTAATTATTTCTATTAAACAGAAGAGAAGAGATTATAACTTGTGAGGTTATTTAAGTTGCATGGTGGGTAGTTAGTGTGTTTGACTCTTGACTGTAGTCTGTAGAACTTTGATCTTCAATTAATTTATCTGATACGATTTTCTTTATGCAAATAAAAGTTGTGATGGATGTGAACTTGTGAAAAAAGAGAGATGCTGAAAAGGATCATCTATTAAATTAGATATTGTATTGACAACAAAAAAAAAATTGTGAATATATATTGCGGTGGGATTGAATATTAAGTTGTGTCGGTGAGTGGATAGAATATTTGCTTTTCGTACTAAACAATAAGGCTTACGCCACACTCAACAGCCTTTCTGGTTTCCCTTCTATTATTTTGTACGCCAAGTCTCCTATTTCTCCATTTTCTTTATATATATAAATTTTTTATTGATTTTATATTAAATACGTGGGTCGGCCCATGGGCTATGGCCTTTCACACTCTTTGTTCTCTTTATCCTATTAGTTTGCCATGGATTGATGCATGCATGCATGCATGATGGGACTGGTTGGTTACTTGACCTTATTAGTTCTGTTGTGTGGTGTCATGGATTTATCAATTCAGGTAGTAAGATATCAAGCCGCATTAAATTAAAACATGATGGTATCAAAATTCAAAACTGAAGGGGTGTGATTGGACATCCAAATCGAATTAATTCAAGGAGAACACAACTGGAGTAAGCAGCTAAGGGCCTCAACTCAATATGTTTTGTTTGGATGTTAGCATTTGGTAGCTTAGAGGGGCTTCACCGCTTGACAAGGCAAGCACGGTATGTTAGTATACCATAGTGGGTGACTTCCTGGGGGAGGCAAATAATTGCTGGCCCAGCTTGCCCACCCCAACCACAAGTGGACAATGACTGAACAAAAAGTAAATAAGTAAAAAATTAATTAGAACATCAATTGACAATTTATTTGAATTGGTGGATGATGAGTCTAATCTCTATATATTTGTACTAGAGAATAATGAGAGTACAAAAGTCAATAACTGTGATTAATTGAAATTTTGTTTTTGGATGTGCTCAACCAGCAAGGAAAAAGAGACGAGTCCAGTTTTCATTTGGGAGTTGGGTCACACTTCGCAGTCTATAATCAGTGTCTCATCAATGGTTTCTGGCTTTTCTTTTTGGGTAAACAGTTTCTGGAATGACCTTTAACAAAATCTGGCAAAGCTTTAGGGATGAAATTTTACCCATGATTAATTGATTAGAAGCCATTTAAGACACAATTGGAATCCCAACTAAACAACTAAATTGCCACACGGGAAAGTCTGTCCTGGTCATTTAGGGAAGCTTACTGGAACATGTTACTTATCCAGTGGGTCCCCTTTTTCATGGTTGTTGGTTGGTTTAGGTTTACTATGGACTATGGGATCCATCTACATGGCAGAACCGTAGAAATAGGTAGGATTAAACCCAATTAGGTAATGTTTTTTCCACGTAGGGAAATTTTACTAAGATTTCATTCTCTCTCTTTTTAAAGAAAAGAAAAGTTTATTAATGATCAAAGAAATACCCTAGAAGGGGGACATAAAACCTACCCCTCAGATCTATATAGAAAGAAATTATATATAGGGTCACAAAAAAACATTCAAGAAGATAGCTTAGAAGGAGGAGGAGGAGGAGAGACATAAAACCTGACTGACCCCACAAATCTATGCAGAGCAGAGAGAATAACTCTTATATATAATTATAATTTAAATGCCTACAGATCTAATCTGCGGCCAGTTTGCAAGAACCCGGCCCGATATTGGATGCTTATGACATTGCAGCTATAAATAAATGGCATGGATGTCAGGGTCTTGTCTCTTGAAGGAAACCACAACCAGCAGCCTTCACATATTGTAGAGGCTCAATCCCAAATAGGCATCTTGGATCATAATGGAAAAAGGCAAGGCATTGGGCTTATGTGGAGTGGGGGAGTACTAGTAGTAGTGAAGGAATGGCTGATCTAGTAGTGGGTCCAATATCTGATGGGTGGTATGGATCAGCCACAGGATTCCTTCACATGACACCCTCCCCCCCCAAAAAAAAAAAAAAAAAAAAAATGCCGTCTGGGAGTGGCTAGTGGGAGGTTCTCTATTTCACCCCATTTTTAAACATTTTTTCCTGACTCTGTACATAATATGATGTGTACATGCATCATGCATGCTACATACCACCCTTAACCCTCCCTTTCCATAATAACTAATGGGAATGGAATGGGTTTGCAAGTCCAATCATTCAGAGTCAGAGAAGACGACTCCAGAGTCCATGTTCCCATCTCAACTCCCCCCTGATCTCTCTTCACGCAACAGCCAACAGGTTAGGTTTCAGTTTGGAAGCCCACAGAACTTATCACCCTTCCTCTACAATAACGTATGGGAATGAGTTTGCAAGTCTATAATAATGAATCAATTAGAGAGATGAACTGTAAACGACCAAGAAAAGCAAGAAGCTACATGACATGAAACCATGGAGCAAGTTTCTTAAGAGGATGATGATGACTGTCGCTGATTTGGATTGCAGAAACGAAGACGTTGTCATTCCACAGTGTCCCCTCTCTGTTTTTTAAATATGCTTATATGCCCATCCTTTTGACTCTACTCCTTTTACTTTCTAAGTTACTAATTTGATTAAAGAAATTGCCTTGTTCTTCTTTCTCAACAAAATCAATAGTTTATCATTTAAAACTAAGACACTGTACATTAATTCCTTTATTACTAAAACTTTTACTTCTATTTTTTTCTAAGTTAGCCCACCTCCTGACCTCCACCACACTGAGTATGTATTAATGCTCTTGAGTCTTAAGGAGACGAAATTTCAATGTTGGGCGTGGGCCCCATTTTGATATCAATGCATATAGAGGTTCTGTCAACTCCTCTCCTCCTTGGCACAATATTGCTTCTTATACGTGGCCGATTGCACCTTCATTTCAACTCAATCTCGGTTTTACTTTTACACTCTCACAGGAGCTGTAACTCGTTTGCTCACTCACTCACTCGCTAGATTTGCTGTAACCACTAATGATTTCCATTCTTCTTCTTGGGTGGGTGATACCCTCATACCCCTTTGTGTATTGTCCCTCTTATCATCTCCTGTAAACCGAGATTCTTTGGTGCAATGAAATTTGGCCTTTGTAGCCTCAGAAATTCATTCATTCAAACAAACAAAAAAAAAAAAAATGCATACAGAGATTCTACTTCTATCCAATTTATGCCATATACTATTTCTAGGTAACGGTTTATATGAGGTTTAATTCCCTCCCCGACCAAATTTAGAAATTTGATGACCTCCGAATGAACTACAAATTAAAACATGGGTTTTGACGACTTGCAATTCTATCACAAGCTATTATTGTGAAATGGTAATTTTGTATGCATGGGCGGACTAATTATCCCTGATTTGGCTGTGCTCTGTGTAGAGACTAGAGATGAGATCTACAAATTGTATTACAATTTTATGCTCATGTTATTCCAACTTATATATAAGAGACCTGCATAATATCGGCAAACTTAAGTATGACAAATTAGTTTGATTCTTCATGGTGATGTCTAAGCTCCGCCTTGGCCTGGCATCATGGTAAGTATTCTAACACCCAGCCTCAGAATATAAATACTCCCGTAATCAAGCAGAAAGACTGAAATAAGAGAATCAACCCAATCTTCAAATGTTTCTCTTTGGAGATCACTACAATAACATAAAGGGCATCACACATTTGAGTCATTCCCTTGGCAAAAGCTTGGTTTAATACAATGAGAAGCCACTTTGCTCCTAAAAAATTTCAATCAGATGTTTATATACATCCTTCCTTGACATATTTTGGTAATTTCCAGCTACAACTTATGGGCCTAAAACCCAGACATCTTTCTTCCCCATTCCCCTCTCTTCCATATAAACAAAGAATCCTGCTTCTTCTACCTCCCCATCACCCAAGTCTCTCCAATAGATCAGGCAGTGTTATCTTCCCAGTGTTGTTGGGGTCAATCTTCTTGAACTGATTGCAGATCTGCAGTATATCTTTTTCACCAAATTTTCTCATCTCCTTAAGCTTGTATACAACAAACATACTCTGACTTACTGGGAAAAAATGGAACTTTAAGGCCTCTTCAACAGGATTAATAAAAAAAGGTAATTATTAAATAACAACACAATAAATTTTACTTTTAGATTGTAAAAGTTTTCAAAATCTATGCTTAAAGCAGAAACAAATAGAGCAAAAATTGCATGAATGATGAACCACTAGTTCTACAGTAGACATGGCTCCATTATCCTTTGTGTGCTAATAGGGAGTTCATAGAAGCATAGAAGGAAAACTAAACAGTCAGGATATTCCAACCAAACAATAAGCATACATTTCTATCCAGGAAAATAAATAGTTATGCGGTCTTAGAACAAACCAAAAGTACAAAATTACTAAGAAACTATCCAATTCACAATATTTTTACCTAAAATCTCTTCTAGGTAATATTTATACTGTATCAATGCACCCCTGCATATGTGCTGTGTTGTTGCTCCACCATCTAGATGATCCAATGCCATTTCTTTTGTGAAATTACAGATACACATGGATTTCCATATCAGAAACATGCATGTAGACGTTATTCAACTGTATTTTTTATAAGCTTCCCCATTTATTAATTTGGTACCGTCCAGTTGAAAAGAATGGATGCGGCTATATTTCTCCTTCAAACAGATCCAGTTAGAAAATACCCAGTTTCATTAATACATGGGAGACTGCTTGGATCCACCCCAGAGTAGGCCAAACAAAACCACATCCTAAGCAAAATCTCATCATTAGCAATTTATTCTAATATTAACATGATAAATTTATGCCTGGAAGAACCTTTTCTTTTCAGGGCAATTGCTTGGTGTCATGCCAAAGATCAGGTCCATATCCAGTATACCCCTCCCAAGACCGCAGGTAGATGGACCAACACTGGGTAATTGCCTTTATGAATAGCGTTTTTTTTTTAAAGTTTTTATACTTAAATGCTAACTAAGTTCGTATCAAAAGAAAGCAAGAAATTCAGTTGTATGATGATTATAGTGACATGAAAATAAATTGCCAGGTCAAAAGATCATGATGATTGGTACTTATCTGTTATAACTTTCTTAATTAGTGGAGGATGGTTTCCTTTCATTCCATGTTGAAAACAGCAAAGAACATGATGATGATGATGAGGTAAATTATCTGTCATTTTGGTGGATGATATGGAAGATGTAATGATTTACAGGGTTTTATGCTTCTATATTTCCTAATTACATTGTATACATGTTTTAAATACATCTGGCAAGACCCATCCGAAACCTAACCAGTGGTTAAATGAGATGGATCACAGTTAGTCTAGTCCTAGGGCTTTGTTATGATAATGTATGAGACTTGGGGCTTCTTCAGTTTCCTACTTTTCAACAGTATAGTCCAGGCGTGATTAAATGCAAAATAATTTGTTCTCCAGACCAAAGTTGTTGGTCCTAATGCTTAGTTTGGAAGGAGTACAAATACAAATATGTAGAGTGCAAAACCTTGTCTTTTGTATGTATTTGCACAGTACATATTTGTATTTGTACTCCTTCCAAACTGAGCCTAAAATGCAAGTACAGTACTGGTGGGAAAATTAAAGGGCATATTCTACATAGAGACAGAAGGAAGCACCCAACACAATATTTGAATTGATGTCATCAACACTAGCTCATACAACTTCAGCTCAGCAATCAGTTGTGCCAACTTACATTAAACTAAGATGGCTTGGTCTTACTATGACATAGGAAACTTGGAGTCTAGGGACCCCAGAAAATCCAGATTGCTCAGGCGAATCACTTACAAAAAAGGGCAGCCCAGTGCATGAGGCTCCCGTCAATATGGGATCTGGGGAGGGATAAAAACACACAGCCTTACCTCTGTACATACAGAGAGGCTGTTTCAAGAATCACCTACAACTTGAGGAAAATTCTATCACAATCAAATTGCTAGTGAACTGCTATGAAGGGTGGTTCGTGCCCAAAAAATGAGAATCATTTTGATACTACAAAATAAATGGTTGCCTCTTTCATTACATCTCCAAGACAATCAAAGAATATCCGTATGGTCAAATGGTTTCTTGGACTTGGAAATTTAGTGTTTTCAATTGGTAATAAAATGGGGTTCTATTATCAAAATCCCATGAGTAACAAAATTCATATGAAACCACTATCAGAGTCAAAACAAGGACACACCAAAAGAGAAACGGGTAAAAGGACACGAGTGATTTATACATAGACAAAGGAAGAAATAGATATACGCACAGACACATGATCAAAAGTATATACAATGCCATACCTGTCAAAAAAAAAAAAAAAAAAAAACAACACTATGCAGCAATTTACTTGCTGTTAAAAAAGAAGATTGTTGTTTCCTCTTAACTGCAAAAAATCTAGAACTACCATTAACCTTTCCACAAAAAAAGCCAGTAGCCTTTTTTAAACTAGAAGGTAATAACACTAAAAACTGGCCTCAACAAGACCGAGACTAAACAATATGCAAGCAATGTTGTCAAAATCTTGCGATTTACAATATGATACACAGTTTGAATCATGAATCCCAAGGGTTTTGATTCGAATCTTATGTCTGAATCATTTTCTGCAAAATCCTACGATTTGATTCATAAATCTTACGATTTCTATGATTCACTAAGATTCAATAGACTTGATTAAGAATTAGTTCTCTACTTTGGCTTTTTTTTTGTTTGTTTATATTTAGTTTTGTCAAGGGAGACTTTTTTAAAGCCCTTACTAGAAAACTATTTATTTATGTTATTTAAGACAAGAAGTTGAGTTTATTTTCCATATATGTAGGTTAAAGAGCCATTGTATGTATATTTGTTTGATTTTCAAGTCCAACTTCATTATATCATCTTAGGCTTCTATTGTATGAGTGTTAAATTCTATTGTTTTAAGTACATATATGGTAGATATAGATTAAAAACAGAGTAAAGTCACTTTCCTATATATGTTTAACCTTTTAGCATATCTATATTTTATTTTTTGACATGTTTGTAAAAAATAGAAATAATCTTACGATTCGATTCAACTTTCTCTACGATTTACGATACGGTTACGATTTTCAAAACATTGTATGAAAGAATGTAATAACAGTTCAAAGCCTTAGCTAGTTCAACTTATATTTCCTGTTTCACAAAATTATCATAGAACAAAATTCTCAGTAGAAACAGATATCCCAGATCTATTATGTAGACCAATAATTTGTTCTCAGTTCATAGGATCTGAAAGAATTCTAAGTTAAATTACTATGCTATAAGAATCTTAAATTCCACCCAACAACACAAAATAAGCAGGAAACAGTTGGTGGAACAAATGAAAGAAAAAGGACAACAGAACACCCAACCTGATGAACCCATTGTTATTCAAATTGGCAGCAAGCAAATCTTCAACAGTAATGTCTCTATGCAAAACCCACTTCGCAATTGTGTTGTGCCTCTTATCAATCCTTGCCTCAGCCAAATACAGAAATGCCCGAGCCACCGCCAGCATCAATAACAGAAGCCAAGCCGAAGCAAACAACCTCCCGGCTCCCGGGCAAAGTCTTCCCCATATCCAACTGTCGTAACTGACATACCCACCAAGTAAACAGAATCAACGCAGTCCAACCTCTCCACAAAGCACAAAACCATAGAACCCGTGCCAATACACAGCACAGCCACCCCAAGTGCAAGGCCCACCTTCATCCTGATCCTCATCCTTCCTTTCTCCACATCAAAAATGTAGTCCTTGGCAGAGAACCTTCCATGTCCATAGCTTACACTGACTTGAATGCTGGTTAAGATCATGGTTTCCTGTAAGTCCAGCACATAATTCACAGCCCCAGCAAGCAGTATATCTATGAAGCCGAACCCTACTAGTACAAATCCACAAGCTAGCACCTTAGTTGCCGGGGTCAGTGGAGTGATGATGTCGCCAAAGCCGATAGTGCACATGGTGACGATTCAGAAGTAGAGTGCATCAACGACAGAGTGCGTCTCGATGCCGGAGAAGCTTTCACGATTGAAGTAGAGGTTTGTGAACCTCGTTCTGGTTTTGTTTGAGGTCCCGCATAACTGCCTAACATGGCCGGGGCCGTCTTGGACCGGTGGAGACCGGCCTTTCTTATTACGGGCATGTGGTGGTGACGTGGTGTGGACTCGGTTGAAGGTTCTGAAGGCGGAGTGAGGACGTTGAGGGGGTATCTCCAAATGAGTCTTCGATTTCTTCGAAGATGCCTTTGTTTTTGAGTGATTTGAGAAAGATTTGAGAGGTGGGTTTTTGTTGGGGAGGCAAGAAACGGCTCTTCGGCTCCCTATCCATCAAAAATTTGGAAACGCATGCAATATTTTCTGGGATATTGTTTGTTTCCAAGACTATTTTTGGTTTGAAGGTTCCTTTCCTTTCCCTACTTTTTTTTCCTTCAAACCAAACAAAGCCGAAAAGAGAAAGCAACTACAGAGATTTTTGTTGAGTTGAGCGTTCAATTTACTGCGTACATAGCAGAGATATCATTCATGGGGAGTTCCCATGAATGAACCATAATACAGCAGCTCCAGCTCCAAGGGAGCCAGATAATGCCTGGCCCTGTGACCTAGTCTCGATTCTCGAGGGCCTACTCAGCCTCGCTAGCACTTTAAGGTCCTCAACTCCTGAGGGACATTGGACTGGTACCAATCACCAAGCCTCCGACCTCCTTATGGCATGTTCTCAGCACAACCCACCAAGACCAAACATTGTCGACAAGTTCACGTTCCAAGATGTTTGCCCCTCTTCACTCTTCAGCTAGTAGGTAGTGTAGGGACTAGGGTGTCGACCCCGCTCCCGCTCCCTGGAAAGCATGAAAAACCTTGGCAAAACACACTTTTTGTGTGGCATCTGGTGATGAATCTCAACTAGTAAATCATTTCTTTCCCCATAATGCATCCCACAAGGAAACAAACTCCACATGTTTTGAATTTTAAAAAGTACTTCTGTTTAATGCATGTCCATGCCATGAATAAACCATGCATTGAAAAAGAATTGAAAACTTAATATGCATATATAGCCACTGATTAAAAAACCAATATAGTCCACAGTCCAAAAAAAATAAGGTCGTTTCCAAGTAAATGGTGTGATGCTTAGGTCTCAAAGAAACGAAGCTCCACCATGGCTTCACGATGCTTCGTGGAATACCAAGCAATCGCCTTTGCCGAGCCAAGAACTTGCAATGCATACTCAATGGCAAACATTGATTCATCAACATGGGTATGCCACCCTCTGCTGTTGAAGTCGAATGAAACTCTTGAATCAATTCGGAAACTGAAAGGTCCAACAATCTGCATCAAATAAATACATAGATGCTTTACTGCTTATCAAAAACTGAATAGGCAAATTCAACCTCGTTGTAAATAGAATGAAAATACTGACAGCATACATATGGAGAACAACTGATTGATATCATCTATGGTCGGTCAACAAAAAAAAAAAAAAAAAGAAAAGAAAGAAAAAAACAGACATTTGGCCCTGCCCAGCATATATACATCTTCACTGGGTAAATGCCTATCATCCAATCAAGTCTCACTCAATTGTCAAGAAAGTGGAGGATGGAAGTGCCAAGGCTTCAAGAAATAGTTCTAATTGACATTTATAAGGTAGCCAACCACTAAGACATTATTCCTGTGCCATAGCAGAGAAGATCAAAATAAATGGAAAGATTGCCTTACTCCCAAGAGCAACTTGCCCACCATTAGCACTCAATAAATGTCCAGATGAGAGTAACCAATTAGGTAATTAAATGGGAATCACAAATAGCTAAATGAATGTAAACTCAAATCCCCCCAAATACCCTGCAACGCAGGCCATTTTATCCAAGAAAGTGAACCAGACAGGCCAACAAAGTGTTGTTCCTAAAACAGGTAGTTACCGAGCAATGTTGTGCATCACTCCCAATGTTCACATTCTCGTTTTCATCTTTTCACAAATCACGCTTATGATATGAAGCAGTGAGATCTTTTTGCTTCTTTTGCACAACAAAAGAGATTTTTTTTTTCACTCTTTTCACATACATGCAGTAGCAGTAGTTGTGCTGCATGTCTGTTAGGACATTATGCTAAATTGCACCAAGTCCAGTGACAAGGTTTTCCAAGGATAGATAGATTAAGGAGGCCAGGAACCAAAATGAGGTACCTGTTGCTGAAGTGAAAGAGTAACATTTGGGCAAATTGCATGAAGAGCAGCCAAATCAGGTGGTTGAGAATTGTTAAGATCTTGTACCAGACGTGCGGCCCCAGATAGAAACTTTGAACCTGAAGGAAAATCCAAACGAGCATGCAATTGGCTAAGATCCAGGAAAAGCCTTTGAAAGTTTCCATGCTGAGCTGTGCAAGAAACAGATGCAAATAAATCTGCCAAAAAGGCACATTTTTTCCCTGGAAAATTTACATCGAAGCGCCCATAACCCTGCAACTCGTCTTCCCTCTTTAATCTCACTGAATTATCTCTGAAGGATGCAGTAGCTACAGTACCTGTATCATGTCAAATCAAGGTTTCTAAGTGTGTAAAGATGGTAGTAAATCATTGAGCCATTGAAGTTCAGATTAACGATTATGTATACCATAGTTAACCAAGTTCAAAGTATAATACTAAAAAGTAGCATCTTCGAGTTAGAATCAGATCCCAATTTATTACATTATTTATCAGGTAGCACTCATCGGAAAAAAAAAAGAAACGAAAAGAATAAAAAAGGCAACATTACTCAGCAGATATAGGGTGAACAAACACCACATCTAGCAAGAATATGTGATTCAGGATAGGATGTGTGGTATACATGGAGATCAAGACCACCATTCAATGTCCTAGCTAGATATAAATACTCATGCATGAAATTTGGGATCATTCAATTTGGGAAGAAGAAAAAAAAGAAAACCCTTCTTGGCCTAAGTGGTCTCTATCATTTGGACTCCATAATGCTGGATTGCCGGGTCCTGAGATGCTGCACCAGATCCATTAGATTGGCACAGATAAGAAGTTGAGTTTCTCATCATTCCGTCTGATTTAAGCCTTCCTCTAAAGGTGGTTTTTGGAATGCACAAACAAATATAGCTATTACTTAAACATGTGGAAACCCAAAACTAAATTTCAAGGAGTGCAGTTGCTGTAACTTACCAACAGTGGCTGATGCTGAAATATGTGGATCTGACAGGAAAATGTCAAATGGTTGTACCATTTTCAATTTGCCTGATTTTCTTCTCCAAATGTCAACATTCTTTTTTATGGAAAACGCGGATTTGACATACAACCCAGGCAGTAGAGATGGAGGTATTGGACCAGTTTGATCACTATTAAACTGCTTAGCAGCCCCACTAATATAATGTATGCAAAAATGATCATTGAAACCAGAATCAGAAGGAACAGAAGCCAGATCAGCTGTTATCAACAATGGAACATCCCAGTAAGTACCAACCTTGTCAACAAAAAGTCCTGGTGATGTTGCCTCTACAGTTAAATTGTGTTGTGGAAACTGCAGACATGTAAAGAACAAAATCCTAGTGAAGATACATTTCAAAATGTGGGAAAAGAGGCAGGTTTTGCAGATATATGAGAAATCTTCAGTACAGAACAACAAAGTTGATCGAATTGGCAGATTTTTGAGGTGAAACCTAGAAATGATTATAAGGGGGGACAGACTCCACCAATTCCAGAGGGTTTCTTTTTCTTAAAAAAAAAACGTTTGGATATGGTGTTCAAGTCATCTTGGAAACCTTCAGCAGGTTATGGAAATCAATAAATGTCTGTTTCCATTTCTACTACTTGATCCAAAAACATCCTAAGATACCAAAACATGAAGTACAATTGACATTACAGATAAATAAAGGGACATTACCCAATGATGGTCCATGTTAATTGGGGTCTTGGTAGGGATAGACTGGATACAGACCAACTTTTTGGTATTTATCCTTTTTTTTGAACAAATAGGCAATAGCCACACTCAAACCCAAAGCCTCATCCTCACACTTGTCAATCCAAGATTTAACCATTGGACCAACCAATGGCCCTTTGGCGTAATAGCTAGATGAAGAAAAGAAATAAGACATGGAAGAGAACAGCAGTAACAGCTACTATGGCATTGAATTAACAAGAAAAGCAAAGATCCATTAAGGCTCAGTTTGTTTGCAATGCAAATTTCTTTTGCTAGGTGTAAATGCATGTGAGTGCAAATAGGCAGAGTGTAAATTCTGGTTTACTTTTGCTTCATATTTGACTCTATTTTTATTTGTTTGTGAGAACTAATTGAGGAAGTAAAATGATGCAGTCACCACCTTATATGGAGGAGAATAGAGATAGGAGGAAGGTTATTTATTTGGGAGTGAGGTAGGAAGCAAGATGATGTGCTATCTACTTTACATGAGAGAGAACTGAGGTAGCAAGAAGGTGGTACAGATTTTCCATCAGTTTTTGAGATGCAAAATTTGCACTTCCAATAATGAGACAATAAGTACAATTTTTGTATCAGATATGCATGCAAACAAATGGATGCAAAACCGAACCAGGGAAAATATGTGCATTTGTTTAAGATTTGCACTGCAAACAAAAATTAAAAGATAAAAAATATAATTACTTAGTGCCACATCAACCTTAAAGCCAATAAGTCCTTGCCTTGTGATCTAAAACTGCTTTCTTCCGATACCGCTTCTTATCACCACATGCTTCTGAGCTCACGAGCAATGTGTCATTTGGTGTGATCAAGAATTCTGAGCAGAAACCAAAGGCATACATTGATTTATCACAAAGGTGCTTGCCAAGGTTTTTTAACCATGAGGATTCTGGGGGCTCTCTTGATCCCTTGTCTTTCAAAGAAGATGCTAATTTCTGCAAATTGAATTGGCCTAGGAAAGTGGCAATCCTGCATGGCTTTAAAGTCAATTATTAGTAAGCATCAGCAGGCCAGTACCATTGAGCACAAATAGCAATGTTACAATTGGAAAGGAAAAAAAGTGATACGCTGTTTCTCTGTAAAAGAGATTTAAATATTTTCAATTGAAATAATCAGTTCTTATTTCCACCCCCTTTATAGAAAAAAATTTACACCCAATTTTATGGAGAAACAGATGCAGCCTAATGGTAATAGTCAGACTGGTTCACCAAAGACAGACAATATAAGTTACAAAGGCATACTGATTTATACATGGTACACATGTATATTAAGAGTGCATTGCCAATATTGCCAAACTACTCACAATTTAATCTTGAACTCAAGGGTTTCAATTTAAATATTACATATGAATTCGTTTCTGAAAATATCCTACAGTTACTGTTTGAATCTTATGATGCAATTCATGAATCTTATCATTGATATGATTCAGGAGATTTGGATCAGTTCAACTGAAACCTAGTTATTTACTTTGTCATTTATATATTTACTTTACTTATTTTTCAAGGTGTAACATGTTTTAAGTTTAACAACCTTACTAGAATAAGATTTGTTCAGGCTACTTAATACCTATAATTGAGTTTTTTTCTTCCCATAATACAATCAATTACACCATTACCTTCTTAAAAAAATTTGAATGCTTACTTGTTTTGGCCAACAGGCAAGTGAAGCAAATTGATCGCAGTTTAGAAGTCATTAACCAACTAACCATCAAATTTTCATCAAAGATGAAAACTACGTTACAGTAGAGATATAAAATTCGGGAATTCTTCAAAGTTGAGGATGACAAAAGAAATAAGTTCGAAGATAACTAATCCAAAACTAGTCCTTATAAAAGCCCCATTAACCAATCCCACCTACTTTACCTTCATCGAAAAAGTTAGCTATAACTTAGAACAGAATGGTAATATATGAATCCTGCCCATTGTTATCAAAAGAAAGACCTTGCCACGAGCTAAGATGTGGGGTTTGTTTTATTAAAATACAGAATAATTACCAGTTTTCGCCAAATGGGAAGGTGAGAACGCGTTGCAGAGCGAGCCCATCACCAACTCGAGCAGGATGGTCAGCGTAAGAAGGAAGGAAGAAGGCTGACATGAACCTCTGCATGAAATCGATCTGCTTAGGCCTTGATAGCTTGGTTCCTCTAGATAAACCCAAGGGGAGTGAGTCTCCAGGGACTGGTCGTGCGATTCCGTCAATCGTAATCGAGGTCGACATGTCCAGGTCCCCGAAGCCGTCGTCCATTGTCCATCTCAGCTTCTTCATTTTTCTCTACAGCTGAATCGAACGCTAGAAAACACTTGTAAGTCCTCTTTCTATGTCTTTTAAACCATAGAAAACCCGCTTCGACAGTTCAAGGAACTGAAACCCTAACTCAGCTACGACAGTTTTGGGGAAAAAGCTTTGAGTAGGTAGAACTGTAGGAGTGCTCCTTTATTCAAGGGCCACCGCCCATGAAGGAGAGCACATGAAAACCGTGAGAATTGAAACACTATCCAATTCTACCGAGTACTGAGGTCTGACGTCTGAGCTTGCGATGAGTCCGGTTGAAGTTTGGTTCATTTCGGGGTGAGCAATAAAACCAAAAAACCATACCGAACCGATGAAACCGAACCCAAAATTTCGGTTATATGAATCGGTTGGTTCGGTTTCGGTTCAGTATTTAAAAAAAACCGAAAATGTCAGTTCAGTTTCGATTAATCAATATAAAAAGAAAAATGGCCATTAACGTAACCGACTGGCATACATATATTTCTATATATTATATGTATATTATATATATTTTTAATATATTTTATATTATCCATATATTATAAATTAATAAATATGTATCATATATAATATATTATTTATTATTTAAAATATAATATGTTATATGCATTTCTAGTTTTTATTATATATTTAGTTATAATATATAGTATACATATAAAAAACCAAAAAATCAACAAATCAACAAATCAAATCGATGGTTAATCGAACCAATTAATCGATTGCCATCGATTTGGTTTCGATTACCAGTTTTCCAAAAACCAATAGTATCGATTCGGTTTAAAAAATAAGTTCACAGTTTGACCGTGGCACCCCAATTATTATTTGAGATTTGAGAAATGGAGAGACTTAGAGAAAGCCCTGACTTAACCTAGTGAGTATAGGCCAAATTTGAATCCAAATCATTATTATTATTATTTTTAAATATTTTCTTTTTGACTAACAAGTGGACTGAAATATCCAATTAATCATAATTGGATTAAATTCAAATATTACTTGCCTCTTTAGAATCACGTTAGATTTGAGATTTAGAAAAACTTATTATTTTATTTTATTTTATTTTATAAATTTATGCTGATTTTTATGTAGATTTATCAATAATTTAATGCAAGGTTCAAAGTATCGACATGTATCAGCTTGTATCGGTCGATATGTATTGTTCCGGGACCCCTCCAATATGCCCCTATAGTGGGTGTATCGGAGGTCTGACCGGTTCAGGGGGTAGAGGAGACCTAAACTGGTCCCCCTGAACCGGTTGCAAAAAAAAAAAAAAAAAAGGCTTGAAACATTGTATCGATTTGCTCGATACGCCCATACCTGTGTATCGGGTGTATCAATATTTTGAACCTTGATTTAATGGGAAAATGGCCGATCAGCCCAGATTTGGAATTTATAGGCTCAAAGTACTATCGGGGTAAGTGCCAGCTCAGAATTGATGCTAATTCACGGATGGACGTTGGTGCATAGAATGTGGATTATTGACCTTTTGAATGTTTATAGTTCTACAGTGAAAATCAGAAATTTGCATTGGGCAAATCCGTACTTCTCCGTAATTTAATTAGATTCAAATAAAATATTTGAAATATATAAACAAATCAAATTGAAATTTATGTTTTATGTATTTGTTAGATATTGGATCTAATTCTTATCATAAGAGATTCGAATAATTCCCCCATGTGAATTTCATCCATTCTATTTGCATTCGTTTTCTTAATTAATTCCTCCCAGTCAACAATTAGGTGGCTTTTGATAATTCAACTATAAAATTTACTTATATTGTTCAACTGCAAATCTAGAAAATAGGAAAAATGCTTTTCTGTTTTTCAAAGGCATTGAAAAATTATGATCGTTTGGTTGAATCAATTCTCCAATGTATGAAACTGTAAAATTTACAATATTTTACCATTGAAAATAGATTGTTTGATACACACGCACACACCAAAAACTTCTAACAATATAGATTTTGATCCGCACACAACCCCAAAAATTTGTAGTTTCATAAAATGAAATAAAAAAAAAACAGAAAATAACAATTGAGCCTGGCGGAGGATGCGCCTATTTCAGAACTCGCCAAAATCTAACTACTATCCTTTGGATTGTTGGTGTGTGTGCATTTGTATATGTATGTGTGTGTGTGCATTTATATATGGCAATATTTTTGAGATAAAATTATTTATAATTTATGAACAATTTTCCAACAGTTATAAGAGGGCAGTTTCTAAAATGAGAGTAAAGGATATATATATCCTCTTTATGCCTATTATACGTTTAGACAAGGAAAACATAAAACATCCAATAAATACTTTGGACCATTAAGTATGGACTGATCTAATTCAATGTCTTCTTGGTTCGTCCAATTCATCCAAATTGATATTAGTTGGGTAGAAGTGACCTCTAGTAAAGTCTAAACATGTGACATCTCTAGGGCACCCATGCCTCTACCTACGAGTGCTCACCTTAGACTAACAGAGCTTGCCTCGAGCAGCCGAGCCTCTGCGATAGTTAAACACTTAAACTATCATCCCAGTAAGGGTAAAGGGCAGTTTAGCTTACAAACTGAACTATATGTGTAAGAAAACACAGTTCACTAAGACGAGCTGCACCAGAAGAAACACCCAAGCTTCACCATGCACAAACAACGTGGTTTTCCCATGCACAAACAACGTCGCATATAAACCACTTGAATGTGTCTCATAGCTCAGGTGTCTTGGCCTACCGCCAGGTATCCAATACTTCTCCGATGCGTTTCTTTTGGCACGAGCATCCCCAATCTATATAAAGGTTAATTGAGCGTTCATTACACACTTTTGGCTTCATTTATTACTACCTTTCACAACCTTTCACACCTTAGATAGCACAACCTCCTACTGACTTGCTCGTCCAAGTTACAAGCTCGGGGTTTTACCCTAGGCCCTTTGACTTCCCTTTTTCTTGCAGGTACCTTACTGATCTCAAATTGTCTCCAAGCCTGTATAGCGACATTTGATCTTCATCAATATACTTGATGTTTTTCTTTTTTGCTGCAAACTAATTGATAGTTGACAATTGTTGGATTTTAATCTCATTAGAGATTAAGTCCAATGGGCTTTGATTGATTAATTACATGAAAAAAACACCTGCACACATGTCTTGAAAAATAGTTTTTTCTCTTACTAAAACCAATTTTTAATGTGGGGCACATTGGAAAATTACAAAATTTGTTTTGTGTTTTTAAATAGGAGCTTATTTACACTCCTTAGATATGAAGAGGAGAGTATAGAGGTTTGCTAACGCACAATGCATGTGTACATGTGCGGTACAATGAGATGCTTTAGAGACGCACTTTTCTCGCACTTCACGTGGCTCGCAAGGGACGACTTTCACTTTTGGTGCGAGGTTGACCGTTGGTGTTTTCAATGGCCACGATTCGATCAGGTGTGATCAAGAAAAACTATTCAAAGTTAATAGTTGATGTAACGGTTTCTGGTCACGTATCAATTTTTTGGCTAAGTACCTCGTCAGCTCCCCAGAGGCCTATGACTCAGAGGCTGAAGTGGAGCTCCCTGGTGGCGAGCTACCTAGTGGCGAACTGCCTGGTGCCGAACTGCCTGGTGGTGAGCTACCTAGTGGCGAACTGCCTGGTGGTGAGCTACCTTGATGAGTTGCTTGGAGGTGAGCTACCTTGATGAGCTGCTTGGTGGTGAGCTACCTTGATGAGCTGCCTGGTGGTGAGCTACCTTGAGGGTTGCTCTTTTAGAGGCCTGTAAGGAACCAAATGTCAGAGGACCCAAGGTGGCTAACCCGATGAGGTCACTCCGATGCCTAAGTTAGCACTTAGTGGAGAGCTGAGAATGATATTAGAGAATGAGAGAGCTAGAGAGCAGAGGTTACCCATCCTCCTTTCGCCCCTAGGGGGTGAGGTCTTTATATACTGGAGTCCTTGTGGGTTAGGTGGAGCAGTTCCTGGATTCCCGCTGTGATGAGACCTGCTTTCGTGTTAGGTGGGGATAAAGCCACCAACTGGTAAGGTTGCCCATTTCCGCTTGACTCAGGGAGTGGGTGAGCTAATATAGCCGTTACAAATCACAATCCCGTAAAATGCGGGGTACGGTGGTGAGCTCATCGGGGTTGTCAGGTTGGCGCCTGTGTCAGGCCGCCAGGTCGGTGCCTGGGCCAAGCCGCCAGGTCGCGCTTGGGCCAGGCCGCCAGCTTGTGCCAGGGCCAGGCTGCCAGCTCGTGCCAGGGCCAGGTCGCGCCAGGGCCAAGCTACCAGGGCCAGGCCACCAGGTCGCGCTTGTGCCAGGCCACGCTTGTGCTAGGCTACGCCTGGTGGGACACTATCAACTTAGCAAAGGTAGGTTGTTGCCAAAGTGGTCCCGGGTGTCACCTAGTTGTTCTGAGGTGCCAAGTGTCATAATGTCATTGGAGGGCCAAATCCTTCCTCATCAACAGTCATTAACTATTAGGAGCCTTTTCTGAACCAACACATTCTTCTACTCCATGACTTTAAAAATTATTTAAAGAGCGTGAATCAAGCATTTGCACACACAAGTTTCGAAAATCACTTTTGTCACTCTCAGTCTGATCTGCTACTGTCTCATAGAATGTTTCTTCGAAGACTCTTCAACTTTGCTGGTTGCATATTCTCGCCCAAGGCTTTGTTGTATCCTGTGTATAGACTTGTCTATATCCCAACAACAAACTCAGTAGAATTGAATGAGGGCAAATAACATTTTAAAGACAATATCTTCATACGCGCATCATATAACTTCTCCTCCAAATTTCAATGTCCCCAATAACCAACAATAATTATTAATTATTGCTGTGTTTGCACCTACTCTACTAGAATATTATCCACAAATAACTAAAAGAATATAATAAATGTACTTACGTTTTAGTTTTACTCGAGCTTGTGAGTCCAAGCAAAGCTAAGGAAGTCATCCAATCCCCAAGTTCACACTACATACATATGCAACTTAACCTACTCTTCTAAGTTAAGCATTTTCGACCTTTATCTATATCTATATATATATATATAGCGTGCGCTTGCTTCATCAATTGCAATTGCTTGTGTGGATGTACTTCCCGGCCCCCAAGAAGCAAGAGCCCATCATGGCTTTCTCTGTGAAGCGAACTGCTGGAGGATTGGTTCCACCATCTAAAACGACGCCCACAGGAGGCACCCTCCATCTCTCAGCCATTGATAGGCTGCCGGCCTTGAGATGCTATGCTAGGACATTGCATGTCTTCAGGCATGGCCCAGCTGAAGTTGCCACGCTCATCAAACATGCCTTGTCCAAGGCACTGGTTCCATACTATCCTCTTGCAGGGAGGCTCAAGGAGTCGAGCAGCCTAGGCGGCGTCCAGGTTGCCTGTACCGGAGAAGGTGTCTGGTTTGTCGAGGCATTTGCTGATTGTGGCCTTGACGCTGTCAATTATTTCGACAATGTTTATAAGGTCCCCCATGATGATCTCCTTCCCGACTTTGTTCCCCAAACCC
Organism: Nelumbo nucifera; assembly: GCF_055504915.1. NCBI lineage: Eukaryota > Viridiplantae > Streptophyta > Magnoliopsida > Proteales > Nelumbonaceae > Nelumbo > Nelumbo nucifera. The sequence continues at coordinate 110,438,252 of NC_142651.1, forward strand.
ATGCCCTTGCCATGAATCCTCTTGTGCTAATGCAGGTATATAGCTAGAAGAGCCGTGATTCAGTGAGAATGGGTTTTTGATGAATCAGGGATATGATTACTGCACTTCACACCGACCTCACCCCATCATTAGACCTGTTCATAGGCTGGGCTTTAGGCCTAACTTTGCACTGTTTTGGGCTTGAGCTTCGGGTTGGGCCCATTCAATTTTTGGTAAAAACCAAACCCAAGTCCAGAACATGAATAGGTCTACTCCCCAATCCCCATGAATAATAAATAATACACACGTATAGAAGATTTTCCCGGTGCATGGTTGGAACGTGTTGTGAGGTTGGTGTGAAGAGCGATATATGAGGAACATATGGAATATGTGTATGAGTATCTTTTCTAGGTTTCCTAACACTAAGGCCATGTTTGGGAGTGCTTAAGTTAAAAATAAGTGCTCATCAAATAAGCACTTATTTAAAATAAGCACTTATTTTATATTGGCCGTTTGGTAATCTTTTTCTCTAATAAGCACTTAAATAAGCATTTGTGACTATTTTGTCTTTCATTTTCTATCAAGTTTTCAAAATATACCCTTTAAAAGAACTTTTACGAAAGCATTTTTACAAAAGCACTTTTATAAAACCACTTTTACGAAAGAACTTCTAAGAAAGTACTTTTATGAAAGTATTTTTTTATAAAAAACACTTATAAAAGTACTTTTACGAAAGCACTTTTATTCGTAAAAGTACTTTTGTAAAAGTGCTTTCGTAAAGGTGCTTTCATAAAAGTGCTTTCGTGAAAGTATTTTTATAAAAATGCTTTTTGTAAAAATCCTTTCATAAGAATACTTTCTTAAAAGTGCTTTCTAAAAGTACTTTTATAAAAGTGTTTTCATAAAAGTATTTCTATAAAATTCAAGTAGGGATAATTTTATAAGGGGTATTTTAAAATTCAACTAGGGATAATTTTGGAAGAAAAAAACTGAATAAGTACTTATTATATAAGCACTTAAAAAAAGCTAGAAATTTAGACTTAAAAAATAAGCACTTGAAAAAATTTTAAAATAAGTACTTATTTTGAGCTTATTTTCCAAATATCAATAAGTGTTTAATGGCCCAAATAAACACTTATTTTAAATAAAAAAAAACTCCCAAACATGCCCTAATACATCTAATATTACTTGTCAATTCATTCACTAGTCATAATTCATGAGCTTGCTTTATTTATTTATTTTTACATTAATTGTCAGGTGACTCAGTTTAAATGCAACGGGTTTGTGATGGGGCTCATATTTTGCCATAGTATTTGTGATGGCCTTGGAGCTGCACAATTCCTGAATGCTATAGGCGAGATGGCCAGAGGTCTGCAACATCCCAGTATTGCCCCAGTTTGGCACAGAGAAGCCCTCCCAAGTCCACCACCACCAACAGGCGTGGCCAGAGACGACCCAAATCTACCATCACCACCACCATTTCCATCCCTACCGGACTACCAGCTAGAGCATGCGTCCATAGATGTTACTCTAGACCGAATCAATCAACTCAAGCTTGAATTCTCAGAGCTGACAGGTGGTCGACGTTGCTCCACATTTGAAGTCGTAGCTGCCACAATGTGGAGGTGCAGAACACGGGCGCTAAATTTCAAGGGCGATACCAAAGTCGATCTTGTGTTCTTTGCGAACGTTCGTCACCTCCTTCACCCTCCACTGCCAGATGGTTACTATGGTAATTGTTTCTTTCCGGTAACGGTGACGACCAATTGTGAGACGGTCTCACGCGCATCAAATGCGGAGGTTGTGAAATTAATACAAGAGGCCAAGGCTCAGCTGCGGGTCCAATTCACCAAGTGGATGAAGGGTGATGATGCGGGGGAGGGTATGGACCCATTCGCCCCACCTCTGGCGTACACCACACTGTTTATATCCGAGTGGGGCAGATTGGGGTTCAACCAGGTGGACTATGGGTGGGGTCCCCCAGTTCACATGGTCCCCATACAAGGCTCTAGTATCATCCCCGTGGCAATTATAGGATGTCCACCAACACCAAGGAAGGGAGTCCGTTTGATGACGTGGAGTGTCCAGGGGGTCCACCTACCACAGTTGCTTGATCAAATGTCAAGGCGTTAGTGGTAACCCCAATTAGAAAATAATTTCTTCACCGAATGAATAATGGGTGCAATTAATATTGCATTGAGAAAAATTGCCATCAAAATTTTATAATGATATGCTACGTACGTACTTATTTTCATTATCATCAACTCTCATCAAGGGCTAAGATTTGTGCTGTATATGATATTCACGATGCGAGGCTTGAAAATTAAGACATAACAATGGAACTGACTCAGACTGTATATATATTATGGGTATGGGTTAGGGGTTGGGGTATCAGGTATGCCTTGCCGCAGCTCATCAGTTGGGTGAGAAATCCCATTTCTATTTCTGCTCTTTCTTTTCTTGGAATCCATTTGAAGTGGAAGCAAACATTTTCGTTGGTTAAGATAGATAGAGGGATTATTTCCATAAACCTCTATTAGAGGCATATGGCCCATACATGAGGAAATGGCACTTGCAATCACCGTCTCCTACTCCTTTAGCCATTGAAAGCCCAAATGGTATTTCCTTATTAGTTTATGAAAACTCGTGCTATATAGCCTGTAGAAACATTGAAGGATCCAATGATCCAATCAAACTACTTGCTAGCTAGATCATTATACGTGATGCCCTTGAGTTCATCAGATGTCAATATCAAGATAAGTTGTATTTCTGTTAGGAATGATCATTCTTAGGGTCTATTCACTCTTATCTCTTTTATGTATTCATTTTCTCTTAGCCCTTTTTAGAATTTAGAATTCAACGTTCAAGCCTTAGTCTGGCCCAGCCCAACAAAGCATAGGTTTTTGTGCTTGCAACGAACTTATGATATATTATTCAATTATAATTATATTATTAAACATATACTTATATATATATATATATATATTAATTTATGTGTATCCAAAAATACATCTTTTAAAATTGTTCTTTACAATACAATTTATATTTCTGATGCTTTATACCATGATTGATTTCAATTAGATTCATTGAAATGAAAGCCTTGCAACTTGCAGCAACTAGAGGGGTGATCATTACAAAAGCTGTGGGTTAATGGAGACCAAAGACTTGGACTAAAATGGGTTGGAGGCTCCACCAATGCTGCACATTCTAAAGAATTATTTATGGTCTGTACGCACCGGCATTTTATGGGTTTGACTAACCCCATCGACATCATGAATACTGAAAACACATGTCATATCAACCACCAATGCCTCCGTTAGGCATTAGGCAACATTATTGGGTCCTTTCTGTCAAACTCCACTAATTCGCATCGAAAGGTTTTTCCCTAGACCTAGGGTTAGGTCTAGGTGAGGTGAGGTGAGGTGAGATCACCGTAGTATCAAAGACAGCCAACAGTGGACATAATGCGCATGGTATATTCAATATTCAATTTCCATCAATCTACAATCTTCCAAACTGTATGGAATATGGATTACTACGTACGGCCCACCATGGCCAGCCCCGCACACCCAGATTGCATTGTTTTGTACATCGTGGATACTGTCGTCCAAACCCAACTTGAATGCATCAAATTAAAGTGCGGGCTGGGCTCAGGTTGGAAAGGTCCAGGTTAACCTCGGGCTTGATCTGGACTTGGGCCTTAAGCCCGGCCCAACCCGCCTGACTTGGACAAAGAATTAAACTATTAAGTAATAACAAATAAAGTTGATTTCTGATTTATATTGAGAAGGAACTGGGCATTTTTGACTGATGAAAGCTGCACTTCAAGCAAACTTTGCTGCTGCACGAAACAAGTAAATCCAGGTGCACAAACGACAACCTACATATAAATTTCTACTCAAGTAAGTCCTTGAACCGAATCCTAAACAATGGAAAACTAACGAATTCTCGTAACTTAAAACATACAAGAAGTTTGAAACTTAGATGCCAATTCTAGTGGGTTCTGTACATGATGTCCTTCTCTCTTTTCCAAATTTGTAGTTTTTAGGCTATGTTTCCAACTGTAAATATCTCCACCTTTACCTGAAAAGTTGCAGAATATATTTTTATTAGTTGAAAATATCGTGTAAATACCCCCCTCCCTCTTTACCTGAATATTTTTTTAGTTAGATTGAATATTATTAATGACCATCAGTTGTTGGAACAACAGAAACAGGAACTGTGAAAGATATTTTGGATCCACCCATTTCCTCCTTGTGCGATATATGGTCTCATTTTTTATATTGGTATAAATGAAATGGAATGGGAAAAGAATCTCAAAGTGCTCAACTGCTTAACAACGCCTTATCACAACTACTTTATGTTAGCTACAAGGCTCCTGTTCTGCAACAATGGTATCTTTTCTGGAACCATCATTTTTCACTACATCACAACCCACGTCCCACAGCCTTCCATGTACATGGTCTAACTATTTTCATCTCATGAGTCATCACTCGCTCAAAGTTACTTCTTATAAGTTCACACAAGCATGCTTCTCTTTATAGTCATGATATCCTTCTTGGTTCTGTCATTCACCCATCTCAACGCTCTCCTCTAGGCTATTCTTATTTTATGGTTACGTTGGTTCCTCATTGCCAACATTCTGTTCCTTACGACACTCTAATAATTATCAAATTCTAGTATCTTGTTGGCCTATGATCATCTTCCAATACATCATCATATATCTATTTACTGCTTATAGGTTGCTCATTTCCTTCAGTATTTTCTTCTTATTGTCTTGCAGCTGTGATTTCAGTTCAAAAGACTTGAAATTTTGTGGCGGATGATAGGTAGCAATTAGAAAACCTTCAAGTTGGAAGTATGTCCGAAGAGAATGGTTTGAATGGTGATAAAAAGACCCACCAGGCCAACATGTCAACGAATCATTCACCAGTATATGTGACAAATGAAAACCCAGTCCTAGGAAAAACCAATGGCCAACATGATTTTCAAAAGAACAATGGCGGAGAAGAGGCTACTAACTCTAACACTGTTCCATATTACAAGCTCTTCTCCTTTGCAGATTCCAAGGATGTTGTATTGATGACTATTGGCACAATTGGAGCTCTTGGAAATGGTGTCTCCATGCCCCTCATGACTGTACTTTTTGGGAAGCTAATTGATTCCTTTGGAGAAAATGCCAACACTAGCCATGTGGTTCATGCAGTTTCCCAGGTATGTATCAGCAAATAAACTTGATAATTATATCCACAGGGACATCTCTAATGTGCATTTGTGATTTGTTTTTTGTTTTTGTAATCAAAATATATCATTACTAAAAGAAAATAACACAAGCACAGAGAACACCATAAAAAAGCCGCTTCCTTCGACTAAGGGAGACTAAGGCAGGGGGGAGGATGGTCAAAAAAGAGATTACCGTCACTAATTCAAACCCTGTTAGCTATAGTATGAGCCGCTATATTTTTTAGATTTTTTACATGATAAAAACTGAAATTAGCAAAAAAGGAAATGGATTCTCTATCTGAATTTGTCTGTTTGACCCTAAAGGTGTGGAAGTATATTTAACTTGAAATTTAACTTTGAATACTAATTTTCAAAGGTATAAGGATTCATGTAGTTGGTGAGTAGAGCTCCAAGTTTGTTTTTTTTCGATATGGCATTTCTTCAATGTTCAGAATATCTCATCTTTTTATACTCATTCAACTATTATCTCCCTTTTCAATAGAAAGTCCAACTTCATAGTACAATTTATAAGTTTGTCATACTTTCTCTAGAAGCCAGAGGGAAATATCAAAATGTAGACAAGCTTAAATTAGTTATAACTTTATCTTATCATGCCTTCAGGTATCCTTAAGGTTTGTTTACTTGGCTGTGTATACAGGTGTTGCATCATTCTTGCGTAAGTAAACCAATCACTTATTACACAAATCCATTGTTAATAGAGAATATCTTGACAACTAACACTTAGAAAGCCTCTCTCTATTATCTGCCAGAGGTGGCCTGTTGGATGGTTACAGGGGAAAGACAAGCAGCACGGATAAGGAATCTATACTTAAAAACCATATTGGGGCAAGATATAAGTTTCTATGACAAGGAAACAAACACTGGAGAAGTTGTAGGGAGGATGTCAGGTGATACTATTCTCATTCAAGATGCCATGGGTGAGAAGGTATTGACACTACCACTTCAAATTAATGAAACTAACAATCATCAAATTATACTATATTTACATTGAACATTAAAGATTAAAGTTGAAGGTAAACTTCCTTTCTTTATCCTAATTTTCAGGTTGCCAAGTTTATACAGCTTACATCAGCTTTTATAGGAGGCATTCTTGTAGCTTTTATTAAAGGGTGGCTTCTCACCCTTATTCTGTTGTCATCTGTTCCTGCTCTTGTGGTATCTGGTGCAGTGACATCCATCATTACATTCAAGATGGCATCCTGTAGACAAACTGCTTATTCACAAGCATCAGTTGTAGTAGAACAGACAGTTGGCTCAATAAGGACTGTATGTAGACTTGCTGTTATAGAAGATTTATATGTTGTATTGGACTCTAGTTTGACATAAGGCATTCTGTTTTTCGTTTTGGATTTTTCAAGGGAGACTGACAATGAGTTTGTATACAGGTTGCATCATTTACTGGAGAGAAGCAAGCTATTTCTAAGTATAATAAATCTCTAATGAATGCTTACAAGTCTGGTGTTCGTGAGGGATTGGCAATTGGATTAGGTACTGGCATGGTTATGTTTGTGGTATTCTGCAGTTATGCTTTGGCTTTATGGCATAGTGGAAGACTGATACTAGATAAAGGATATACAGGAGGTGATGTCATTAACATAATTTTTGCTCTATTGACTGGCTCCGTGTAAGTTCCAATTTGCTTCTTCCTTTGCTTCCAACATTCTTGATTAATTTATTGAGCTCATTGTATCAGAAAAACTAAAGACGCTTGCCTCCATTTGTTTGAATGTATGTGCATGAAAATAGAGAGCTCATCATGAATGGTAGTATTGTTGGTCTTTAATTTGATAAAGGTCTACTTGTTCACCCTTTTGCATGCTTCTGATCTATTTAGGAATCTGGGTCAGGCATCTCCGTGCCTTGCTGCATTTTCTGCTGGACAAGCTGCTGCATTTAAAATGTTCAAGACAATCGAAAGAAAACCTGATATAAATGCTTATGATAGTCATGGATGCATGTTAAATGATATTTGTGGTGACATTGAGTTAAGAGATGTTTGCTTCAGTTACCCAATTAGACCAGAAGAGCAAATATTCAATGGATTCTCTCTCTCCATTCCTAGTGGCAGAACTGCAGCTTTGGTTGGACAAAGTGGAAGTGGGAAGTCTACAGTGGTTAGTTTGATTGAGAGATTTTATGATCCACAAGAGGGTGAAGTTCTTATAGATGGTATAAACCTCAAGGAGTTTCAACTAAGATGGATGAGAAGGAAAATTGGGCTTGTCAGCCAGGAATCTGTGCTGTTTGCTTGCAGTATCAAAGACAATATTGCCTATGGGAAAGAAGATGCAACTATAGAAGAAGTCAGAGCTGCTGCTGAGCTTGCCAATGCTGCCAAATTCATAGATAAGCTACCTCAGGTTCCCCTCTTTTTTATTATTAAACCAATGTTTTGGAAAACTTGATGAGGCATTGAATGAAAAAGTGTCTGATTCCTGGTTGGGGTCCAACTCTGGTTTGACCGCTTGGTCTGGTCCAGTTTCCAACAATTGCCCTTAATCACTGCTATGAGTTTTTATTTTATTTTTTTTCTTATTGAAATAGTGTATAAACAGAGGAAGATGCTGCTACTCATTTTAATCTGAATACAGAGAAAGAATTCTTCCCTCTAGTCCACCGAACTTGGAGTTTCCAAAGTAAAAGAGCCTTTAGTAGAGAAGTAGAGAATAACAACTTGAGATGGAATATCTCTTATTACTAATTCATTTTTACTCCATTCACTAATGATTCACAATCCAAAATCTTACCATCGTACCAATCAGGTTTTTCTAAACTCTCATGTGCATTCACTGAACATAGGGAGATATTTTCAGTTGAAAGGTTTTATTAAATTGAAGATTCTGTTTTAGCTGTTTGACAGAAAGAGGATAAAAAGGATGCTAAAATCCCAGACAACTTTAGGAATCAAGAATACCTATATTTCGAAAAATTTATACTTACAGGTTATAGGTAGTGAACTCCATTTTCGTAATCATGAATTCATTAGACAAAGTTGTACCTGTTTCATGCAGTGTAATGGATGACTTTTCTCGACCTATCTGTGCCTTGTCATTTTCTTTTTCTATGTAAACATCTATTCAAATGAATTTGCCTGGTTTGTAATTTTGGAATCATCAATTGTTGACAACTACATCTGATTGATGAGAATAGTGATCTGTTTACTTTCCAAATCTCATTTTTTTATTCATTTACTGTATTAGGGATTGGACACTATGGTTGGTGAGAATGGCACTCAGCTGTCCGGAGGCCAAAAGCAAAGAATTGCAATTGCTAGAGCAATCTTGAAAGACCCACGGATTCTACTTCTAGATGAAGCTACAAGCGCACTTGATGCAGAATCTGAAAGAATTGTGCAAGAGGCGCTTGACAGGGTCATGGTCAATAGAACTACTGTCATTGTGGCTCATCGCTTAAGTACTGTGAGGAATGCTGATATAATTGCTGTCATTCATCAGGGAAAGATTGTTGAAAAGGGTAAAGTATTTCGTTTAATACTTATAGTCAGGGTACACTTTACTGAACTCCTTTACTAGAAGAGACATCTCATAGGTTCAATATCTACTGAATATGAGGTCTTTCTGCTTTCTTATTTTTAAATTTTTGAATGATTGGATTGTCAGACATTTTTCTGTATGTAATTAAAAGAGAAACAGGCACTTGAAGTTGTTTGTTTCTGCATACCAGGCTCACACTCAGAGCTGCTTAAGGATTGCAGTGGAGTATATTGCCAGCTTATACACCTTCAAGAAATGAACCAAGAGTCAGAACAGCATGCGATAAGTGTTGAAGACAGACCAGAAATTACGATGGATTCTGGCAGGCCATTGAGTGAACTAATGTCATTCATGGATTCCATAAGTCTAGAGTCATCTGGGGCTGGACATAGTAGCTACCACTCCTCAGTTTCATTTGGCTTACCTACTGGACCCAAAATCCAAGAAAACGCAACTGCAGAACCTAGAAGCCTGCCTGAAGCACCACCAAAACAGTCTCAAGAAGTCCCACTCCACCGGCTTGCCTATCTCAACAAGCCAGAGATCCCAGTGATGCTACTTGGTGTTATATTTGCAGTCATCAATGGCTCTATCTTTCCAGTTTTTAGTATATTACTTTCTAGCATAATCAAAACATTCTACAAACCCCCAAGTGAGCTTCGGAGGGATTTACAGTTTTGGGCTTTGATGTTTGTCATACTTGGGCTGACAACATTAGTAGCATCTCTTGCACGGACATACTTTTTTGCTGTGGCTGGGTGTAAGTTAGTAAAACGGGTACGGTCAATGTGCTTTGAAAAGGTTGTTCTCATGGAGATTGGTTGGTTCGATGATCCTGAGCACTCAAGTGGTGCAATTGGTGCAAAGCTTTCTGCAGATGCAGCAACCGTCCGCAGTTTGGTCGGTGATGCACTTGCTCAGCTTGTTCAGAACACCGCAACGGCAATTGCTGGTTTGATTATTGCTTTTGAAGCTAATTGGCAACTCGCTCTTATATTCCTTGCTTTGTTGCCTATGATAGGAACTAATGGATGGATTCAGACGAAGTTCAAGAAAGGATTCAGTGCAGATGCAAAGGTTGAACTTAAACTCATGGTGATTCATTTTATGTCTGATTGCTAATGAATGCTAAGCAATAGTCTGTTTTTCAAAAGGAAAAGAAAGGTAGAATAAAACCATATAATATGAATGTAAAAATATGTAGCATTTGATCCTGTTTTCTTTGAAGAAAATGAGGTTGCATTTGGTGGTTTGGGTGTCATTTATGATCACAATTCAAACTAAAATGTTGGAGATTCTAGTACTTAACAAATCATACTCTGGAGTTTCATTCTGATGTTCATATGACCAAGACCATCAACAATTTTGTCACTATCATTGTCTATTTCACACACTTACTGTCCCACATACATTGAGCACCCTTTGGTAAGTAAAACCTGAAATTTCTAACATCTATATGATTTAACTTGCAGCTGATGTACGAGGAAGCAAGTCAAGTGGCTAAAGATGCAGTTGGGAGTATAAGAACAGTTGCTTCTTTCTGTGCTGAAGATAAGGTGATGAAACTGTACAAAAAGAAATGTGAAGGCCCTTTGAGGGCAGGGATGAGGCAAGGGGTAATAAGTGGAGTTGGTTTTGGGCTTTCTTCTTTCTTTCTGTATACTGTATATGCAACTATTTTCTATGCTGGAGCCCGACTTGTCGAGGATGGAAAGACAACATTCTCCAAGGTTTTCCATGTAAGTATTCATTTTGTATTTTCAACATTTCATTTAAGTTGTGTGAAGATGCTTTTGAATTTCATACAATTGAGATTCAATATGTTTTCTGATTTAATATATGGGCCGTCTCTCAACCTGACTGGCAGGTTTTCTTTGCTCTTACCATGGCTGCTACAAGGATTTCTCAATCTAGCTCTTTCATAAATGATGCCATTAAGGCCAAGACTTCTACTGCTTCAATATTTTCTATTCTTGATCGAAAGTCGAAGATAGACCCAGGTGATGGGTCTGGAATGACATTAGAAAATGTGAAGGGAGAAATAGAGTTTCGGCATGTCTGCTTTAGGTATCCCAGAAGGCCTGACATTCAGATTTTCCGAGATCTTTGCTTGACAATTCATTCTGGCCAGGTAACTCTTGTTGACATGTTGTCTTTCATGTTTAACTCATTTGAACATATGGACTCTTGTGTATAAAGTATTGATATAATCAACAGTTACTAGACAATTCAAACCATCACTTAGACTAGTCAGATGGCTCACTTGCAAATTAAAACTAATGATCTCAAAGTCTCATTTTGTCAGACAGTTGCCTTGGTTGGAGAAAGTGGATGTGGGAAATCGACAATAATCTCCTTGTTGCAGAGATTTTATGAACCGAATTCAGGTCTCATCACTCTGGATGGGATTGAAATTCAGAAGTTTCAACTGAAGTGGTTGAGGCAACAGATGGGATTAGTGAGCCAGGAACCAGTTTTGTTCAATGACACAATCAGAGCCAACATTGCTTATGGGAAGGAAGGAAATGCATCAGAAGCAGAGATTTTGGCTGCAGCAGAGTTGGCAAATGCCCATGAGTTCATTTGTGGATTGCAACAGGTGCAACACTGTAATTGAACTATATATATTTGATTCTAAATTGGTTTCTGTTTTCTGTTTCTCAAAACTGAAAATGAAAACAAAATGCAGGGGTATGACACGATAGTAGGAGAAAAAGGAGCGCAATTGTCGGGAGGGCAGAAGCAAAGAGTGGGAATAGCCCGTGCAATGGTGAAGGGATCAAAGATATTACTCCTAGATGAGGCGACAAGCGCACTTGATGTGGAATCAGAACGAGTGGTACAGGAAGCATTGGACCGGGTCATGGTGGGCCGGACGGCAGTGATGGTGGCTCACCGGTTGTCAACAATTAAAGGTGCTGATCTAATAGCGGTAGTGGAAAATGGAGTCATTGTGGAGAGAGGAAAGCATGAGAATCTGATCAATATTCAAGATGGTGTTTATGCCTCTTTGGTAGCACTTCAAACGAGTGTTAGATGTCAGCACTAGCAGGGGAGTCCGGTTTTCTTGCAATACTAGCGGGGATCCGGGCTTTGTTGAGTGAAAGTGAATGGAAATAAATAATAGTAAATACATTTTTTCTATTTTCCATTGTAACATTATGCACTAATATCATCATAGGTAAGGATTATAATGTTTAAATTATATAATTTATAATTTATACGAAAAAGCAAATGTATTTTATTTTAAATACACTATGAACTAATTACATTTACTTCTTGAAGATTATTGATAATTAGTACATATTTTCAAAAAGTAATTTTAATGGTTATATATATTTTTTTAATTTTTTGTAATTTATCATATTAATTGGAAATCATGTTAATCCATTTTTGGTAATTTCTTGGAAATTTTTGGTAATTATGACAAAATTATTGGTACTCTATTTTTGGTTATTTTCTTGGCTAACTTCTGTTCATTAAATATAATCTTCTGCTATTTATAGCTTAAATCATATTTAAATATAATTGCTTTTAATTACAGTTTATAATTTAATTTTATTACTTACAGTTTCAAATATAATTTAAATAATATTAAAATACAATTTAAATTATAAGTTACGTTAATTAACAATTTAAAAATATGTTAATTATTGAATTAATAAAAAATATTAATATTTTTTAATAAATAAAATATTTCAATAAACAATGTTAATTAATAAATACTGTAATTAATAATACTACAATTATTGAAAATATTTTAAAATATGGTTAATTATTAATACTGTAATTATTAAAAAAACTATTGACAAAAATATATTATTTTTAATAAATAATGTTAATTAATTAAAATACTATAGTTACT